>NC_059188.1:3130694-3428194 GCF_020631705.1 Daphnia magna
GGAACGTCCTTATACACCGCTAAAGTTATCAGATGAAGAAAACGTACACGTAACCGCAAAGAAATTTCTGCAAAGCCAGACCATCATTCAACATTTTTGGAATCGATGGCTACGTGAATACGTTCCTCATCTGACTGAAAGAAGAAAGTGGGCCGAAAATCGGCCTAATGTTACTGTGGGGGATATAGTGCTTGTTATTTAATCAAATGCCTTACGTGGGCAGTGGTCATTAGGCAAAGTGATAGAAATAATGCCCAGTGCCGCTGACAATGTCGTTAGAGTGGTTAAAGTGAAGCTTGTTAACCACAAAAACCCATTTTTTCGCCCTGTGACAAAGCTCTGTGTTTTAGCTACGGCCAAAGAGCAAGGGGTAAAATGGATTGTACTGATCATTAAATAGTGTAAAACTCAGTTACTTGTAGAGAAATATTAGCTTTATACACGTTACAAACAATTGTGTAGGTAAAACAGCTGTTCGAGATGGTAGTGTGGAAACTTTCGTCGCCCCCTATATTGAACTTCATACAATATTGCGTAAATCGTCCGCCAGGTTGTGCAATTTCCGTTTATTACTGCTAAATTGCACAGATACCGTTAAGCGCTCACAAGGCTAGCAGACGATCGGCATCACAGTTTCCAACGACCCACGCGACTCACACGTGAACCTTCACCTTATCTGAATAGTGCTTACGCAAACGTTTTTCTAAAATGGCCGAGTGTCCCCCATTATCTGGGCCATCAGTAAAGGCTTCTCTTAAAGAATCCAGTGACATGGAAAGTGAGTGTACGAAAAACCTTCGTGACAAACAACATTTGCTCGTGATGGCCAGGGAAGAGGCCGTAAAACAAGTGTACCGCCATCAAAGGATGATAGTGAGTCTTGACGAAGAAATCGACAACGTGGGTCGAGATCTCGTCAACCTACACGTACACTATTTGAAAGAAAGAGAGACCTTATTGCATAAGTTTGTGGAGTCTCTCTTACGTGAAAAGAAAAAAGGAGAATGGAATTCCCGTCGCTCAGCTTACCAACATGGATTTACCACCGCCCGTGGTACCCAGGTTCACCCCATCGGTGAAGTGTTTCCTGCCTCACGATTTAGGGAAATTTGGATCATCCAGTTGCGGTCTTTTTGCATCGGAATGTAGGGAATTCATGGGTCTCTCGAATGCAGAGCGACTGAAGGTGTTCTTCAAACAACGCCGGTGTTACGGCTGTTTTCTGCCGGTGGTGGTAGCCGGCCATTCCAGGCTAAGAGACTGCAAGCATCTCCGGTATTGTGTGATTTGCAACTCATGGAAACATCACCAGCTGTGTGCGGCTCTCGTGAGACTTACCGAGAGCTGCTGCCCCAATAAGACACGTGAACATTGGCGTGGCGGCCGGAAGAAGATTCCCTCCTTTTTATTTCAATTTTCGTGGTGGTTTTTTTGGTATTCTGTATCTGTAGACAGGTGGGCCCACTGTCACCTAAGGTGCTGCCCTCATCAGGCAGGGCTTTGGGAGGCAAGGGCCTTCTAAGTCGTCGTCGGGTGTTCTCGTTTTCTGTTTTGACAGTCTTGTCTTTTTTGTAACCAAGTTATCTCGTCTATCCATTCAATTTTTATGTTTTGATTTTTCCCTGCCTCAATTTAAAGAAAGTTCGTCCTTACGTTTTTGTCCTCTACGTTTTATCCCCACTTTTTCTCACAGAAAATACAGTGTGCTTAAATCCCCCCAAGTAAATTCTCTTATATTTCTCTGCAACGCGCCTGCAAGCACGTCAGGTGCGTTACAACCTTCTTTTTGTTCGAAAACCAGTGTTGTCAATGAAAAAAGATTTAAATCTAAATCAAATCTTTTCGCCAAAATTGCTAAAATCCAAATCTTAAATCAAATCAAATCATTTTCTAGAATTGATTTAAATCGCAATTTAAATCATAAATCAAAATCATGAAAAAAATGATTTAAATCGATTTCGAAATCAAAATCAAAACCACTTCAAAATTTTTTGCTTGAATATAACCATATGTTTGTGAGCAAAGCAATGAGAAATCGTCATTTTCATCCACAAACTCGTAATTATTTTTTTTTTATTTTTTTGCAATTGATTGATAGCAAGGGCAAAATTAGTGTAGGGTAGAATGGGTTCAAATGAAACACTTCGTGAATTTTTGGTCCCCCCAACTAAAGTACTGATTTAATTCAGCAAAGAAGAATATAATTGTGTAGAAATTATCTATTCTTTAACCAATTTTTCAAAATTTTTGTCAGACGCCAAGTGTCACCTACGGTGCTGCCCTCACGGGCAGGATTGTAGGTGGCAAGGGCCCTTTAAATTTATGTTAACTTTAAGAAGCCCTTGCCCCTTTTTTTGTTCAGTGTAAATCAAGTAGCGAATTAATTAAGTACAGTGCCGGTCCACTTATACGACCGCCTACTCATACGACCAACCCGGTTATACGACCACCCTTCTGCTTGCACCACTTTTTGGCGCGAACAGCCCCTGTTCAAACTTTTATGCCACTAAATGTACCGACAGTTGGATTATTTTAATCCCTTTTCGAGGTCTATTTTTTTAAATGACAATTGACCTTCATTAAGATGAGAGGGCTGGACTTTTTTGAACAAAAGAGCATTACGTCATCCAGTGTTCTGTTGTAAGTGGATCAGAACGCATCGCTATTGTACTCGTGAAGAATGGGAAAAGCAAAAGAAAATTTAGATCCGCGTAACAAGACTTTTAGTGCTAGACAACGTGACGGTTTTAAAGTTAAGAGAGTAAGAGCTCCTCTATCTGTTAAAGATAAACTGAAGGTTATTGACATGTTAAAGAGTGGCAATTCCCAACGTAAAATTGCGATCGAGTTCGACATTTCAAAATCCCAAGTGCAGCAGATAGGAAAAACCAAGATGAAATTTTAAAAGGTGTAGATAGTGGTGATTTAAAATTATCGGCTAAGGTAACGAAGAGATGCGGCGAAGGTTTACAGAGATGCGCAATCCAAAATTTCGATGCAAACCATTGTCGATTTCACGTGCACACATTCAAGCTCGTGCGTTACGTGAAGCTGAAATCCGTGGTGATTCTGGGTTTTCAGCATCGGATGGTTGGTTCCGAAATTGGCGAAGGCGCTATGAAGTTGGCGCGAGCATTCGCCTTTACGGAGAGGCTGGCGATGTCGACACGGCCGCGATTGAGCCGGTTATGCGTGAATTGCGTGTCCAGTTGATCAATTATGATCCGAAAAACATTTTTAATATGGACGAGACAGGGTTGTTCTACCGCGCCATGCCTTCGCGGACTTATCTCGCTTACAACGATAGTCGGAAAACAGTTAGAGGGACCAAAGCATTGAAGGCAAAAGACCGTGTCACTCTAGTGTTGTGCGTCAATGCTGATGGTAAGTTAATTTGACAAATGCGTTGATGATTGCAAACCGTTTACATTCAAATTAACTTTGAATTTTTTAGGGACCTGCAAAGTAGACCCTCTGATTGTCGGCTCAGCCGTTAAACCTCACTGCTTTCGTGATTCACCTTGCCCAGTCCCTTATATCAACCAAAAAAATGCTTGGGTTGATTCGTTGGTCTACCGACATTGGTGGGAAAATATTTTTTTGCCTGCCGTTCGTGACTGGACAGATGAGCCCGTTGTTCTTGTTATGGATAACTTCTCGGGCCATGATGTGAGTTGTGAAGATCCTACAGGGCAGGTAAGTATTTATTTTTCTTTCCTTTTAATTCAGTTTTCTAATTCTAAATGATAATTTTTTCTTAGGTTTCTGTCTTCTTTTTCCCACCCAATTCAACATCGGTTCACCAGCCACTCGATCAGGGAATCATATCTGCTGTCAAGATCGATTACAAAAAGCGAATGCTTTCAAAGTTCATCGAGGCATATGATGACATCGAACGAATCCAGCAGTTAGCCAGTACAATAAAAAAGGAAGAAAAGGACTCAGTGTTGGTTGTCCAGCTACCATTTTAGACGCAGGCCAGATTATTCGCCAGTCATGGGACAATTTGTCTGAATCTGTCATTCTTAATTGCTGGCGTCATTCGAAATGCCTTCTACATTTGTCCGAGACTTCAACACCTGAAGCTCGCCCGGTTAGGTCTAAGCAAATTGAGTCTGCCGTTCGCGAATTGACCAACGCTATATCTAACGTCCATGTTTCAGCCGGCTTTGCCGACTTAATTGACGGCAATTAAGCCCATCTAGTCAATAGGTGGATCAATCTTGAAGATGACCCTGAAATTGTTGCAAATGATGATTTGCTGCTAGTCACAGAGGTCGATGAGTTTTTAAACGCATCCGTTGGAGATACATTCATGTCAATAAGCCAGTGTGATAGTCAGCCAATTAGTCAGGAAGATATGTATGATCCCGAAACCGACTTGCGTAATAATCTGTTGAAATATGCTGTTGAAGCCATTACTATGCCTATTAATGACCCTGTTCTTCTTGAACTTGCCCAAAAGTTGCGCGCCCATATCCTAAATGTTTAATTTTTTTATTCTGTTTGTTTTCGTCATGGCGTATTTTTTCTAGTCTTGTTTCTATTTGATTTGAGCCTACATTTTTAATATTTCATACACTTTTGTACTGAGACAAGCCAAACGATATCGCATCATATCAAATTTTAATCAGTCGTCACCTGCTAATTACTACTATAGCGTCCGACCACTCATGCGACCATCCGGTTATACGACCGCTGCACCAAGTGGTCGTATAAGTGGACCGGCACTGTACCCCCAGTCTCTCTCTCTCTCTTTGTCCCACGTTAGTGGAAATTGTAGCCCCCCTCATTTCTTCAACCCAGAATAAAGCCGTTCGTTTTTCCCCTAAGTCATTTTCATCCTCATTACATCATCCTCCTCATTTCATCTCTGCTCCAACGTCTCCATTGCACGTAAGCGTTAGGAACACCAAGAGCTAGATTTTTGTTTTAATTGACCCCGCGTTTCAATTGGCCCCATCCTCCCAAACAATCAGGACAAAACTAAAAGTATCAGGCGCGATTCCCACAATGATCGTTATATTTGAGAAAGAATGATGAAGATTCTGTAATTTGCATTAAAATTTAGATTTTTTCAAAAAACGGTGATTTTGATTTTAAAAAATCACAAAATTTGAAAATGATTTAAATCAAAATTAAAATCATGAAAAAATTATTTAAATCGCGATTAAAATCATTTGTGATTTAAATTGCAATAGATTTTGACCATACTGTCGAAAACAAGGTGGCTTTTTCCACAACGGTCAACTCCCCTTGCTTGGGGCACCAGAGGGGTGGCTTTTTAGAAAGTCGAAGGCCATCGTTTCTCTGTTGTCAGAGATCTCGATTCTTTACAATTCCATCATCGATGTCGACTTTTGACTTGTAAACTATGCTGTAATTGTAAACTTCGTGTAGGCAGCCAGGGTCGCTGCCAAGCAAAGCCTTCTTGGTGGCCGATATCGGCAATAGCCGTTGTTCAAATTTTTCACCCTGTAGAAGCAGACGCCATTATTGTGTCAAAGTCAGTTCAAATAAATCAGTGATAGAACCTGCCTAAGTTTAACCCTCAAAAGTATTTATCGTAGGTATTAAAGTAATTATTGTTACAAGTTAACATTAATACTTTTGAATATGGAGAAAATTTCTAATCGTCAATTCTTGAAGCCTAAAAAATCTCTCGATTTCAAGTTGTGAAGTGTTTGGAACAAACAACAACGAAACTCTCTAGCATCGGTCTTCATCAAGTCCAAATTGGGTGAACTTTTCATAATTTGAAATGCTACAAGATGGAATAGTTACTACGATGGATTGGTGAAAGTTGAACATTTCATAAATGAAAAAGATGATGCCCTGAAAGAAACCTTCGAACATTTTAAAATCACTAAGCTGACTGCTGTTGAAAAAGAGTTCTTAAAAGAATTTGTTTGGGTATGAAACCCCTCTCACAAGCATTAGATATTTTCCAGAATGAGGAAAGTATGTCACTTGGATGTGGAATGCCCTAAAACGGTACTGAAAGAAAAACTGATTGATATGGAACAACAGAGAAGCATCTGTCATTGTATGTCTCTGGTCGGCTGCTTACTGAATAGCATAAGTGCTAGATTTGATCATCTTTTCCTTGAAAAACATTTACGATTGGCCTCTCTTTCTGATCCACATCTTTGGGTACGAGATAAGGAAACCAAATACAGTGACACAGAGTTTCTGAAGAACGAAGTTCAAAGACGTACTGCTGCCGCAGTCGAGTTACAGTCAGTAAAATTTCACTTCTCATTCATTCTATATATTATTTTTTTTCTACCAGGATTGACAGTGAAGCTGATAGCTCACCAAACAGAAAAAGATCAAGTAAAAGCTTTCTCAGTGCTTTAAAAAGAAGATCTTCTACCGAAGTAAACGAGGCAGATCGTTTTTTAAACGAAAGTTGTCTTAAAACCTCCCCAAAGGACTTGGATCGTTTTCCGACCATAACATTTTTTTTTGTGTATGATTTTTATTAACAAGTTCTTAGTTTAGTATGTCATTTACCCTTTAAGTAACAATAAATTTAAAAAAATTTGAATATACAGGGAATTCAACAGCGCGTTACCCTACTCCGCTGTATGTGAACGGCTTTTTAGTACATCCGGATAGTGATGGCAATACTAGGTAGTATTACCTAGTTTTACCTAGTTACCTAGTATTACCTAGTTTTTTTTTCTCTACTTTTACCTAGTTTTTCGTCCATTTTTCTACCTAGTAATAGTAATACCTAGTTTTTTAAAATGATTACCTAGATAATTACCTAGGTAATTTTGATTTTTATGCAGCGTTGTCAAAATAATGGCAACGATGTTTTTTATTCATTTTTATGTGACACACTTGATATTTCTTTATGCAGGCTGCTCAACGTTTTTTCGCGCCCCCAGTCCCTCACCACGTCTCATCCCTCACAGTCTCACCACGTTTTCTTCAAGATTTTTCACAACAAATTTTAGACTAACTAACTATTACTTTGCCAATCACAGTTCACACAGAGATCTTGCTGTCTGGTTCTGATTCAGAGCATACGCAGCTCTTCAAACGAAGGAGACTTGTTGACACTCCATGTCCAGCCATGCGTTGCAAAACAAGTGTCGTAGAATTAAAAATGGAGATTAAGGATTACTTGGATATATTGGACAAGGGAGAGTTCGATGCGGAAATTGACCCCTTTTCTTTCTGGACCGAAAAGTCAGGGAGGTTTTCCAATCTGTCTGGAATAGCATTGCAATATCTGGCCATGCCTGCAACGTCTGCATCCGCAGAGCGACTTTTTTCTTGCAGTGGACTTTCTTGCAAAGACAAAAAAACAAACGTGCATCAGTTTTACTAGAATCGCAAACGCTTTTCAGAATCAATAAGAAATTTGACATAAACCCTTAATCTGTTTTCTTTTTTTCAGTAATTCAAATAAAGGAATACAAAGATATTCAAAATCGAAGTCTATGGTAATTTTTTATTTGGTATGGGTACTGCAGTTTACATTTGATTTTTTGGGAAATTAAACATTTTTGAAGAACCTAGTTTAAAAGTTGTACGTAGTTTGAATTTTGAAACTAGGTACCTAAATAACTAGGTAATTACCTATTAAAAAATTTTACCTAGTTTTTTAAAGTACTTTTACTAGTAACTAGTACCTAGTTTTTTTTGCAATTACCGTACCTAGTTTTTGCGAAAACTAGGTAAATAACCTAGTAATACCTAGTTTTGTAAAAAAACTAGGTAATACCTAGTTTTGTAAAAAAACTAGGTATTTTACCTAGTAATACCTAGTAACAAAAAAAACTAGGTTGCCACCACTACATCCGGACTAGTCTTTGTACCAAAACAAACTTGTTTGTCGGACTCCAACTCCGATAAATCGTCGTCATGAAACAAAACGGTATGTCATGTAGAAAATGGAAGAGTTCTCCATCGAAGACTCGCCAAAAATAAACAACTCGGTGTAGTATTTGATATTTCATTCACTCTACATTTGAGTTTTTGCTTACAGGAATTCAATATTACGCTCTTACTAGACAGTAGGAAGAAAATTTGAAAAATTACACTGTTGTGGACAAGTGACATAGCCACACCACATCCTTGTGGTGTGGCGTCGTCACTTGTTGTCAGATGTATTATGCTTTCTCCGTTAGACGATTACTTTAAAAACTTTGAGCTTGAGCGTACGTGAGCTTGAGCTAAGCTCAGGTTTCGGTGAGCTAGGCTCAGCTCTGGAATTATGTTAAGAAGTAAATGGAAGGGAAAGGATGGATTTAAATTATATATGAATTATGCTGCCAAATTATATTCTGGGGAAACAACTATAGAAATTTCACAAGTAAAACGTTCAAAAAATATATGAAAATAAATTAATGTATTTAACTTTATTGTAATGAATTACTGCCATCTAGTGGGAGAATATTTGGATTTGAAATTGGAGTATTCAATATTTCAAATGTTGAAATAAATAGTTTTGGTGTTTCTGCAAAAAACGTAGATTCTTTTTCCTAATTAAACATTTGTAGGTTATGTTTTAATATTTGTATGCATATAATTGGTTACTTTATTTTTCGGTGTTGAAAAATATTGTGGTGTTGATGGTTCTTTTGCTAATTCGTAGTTTGTTGATGAAATTATTGTTCTTTCAATTAATTCCTAAGTGTATCTTATTAATTTATTTATTGAAATAAAATTTGAAATTATATATCGATACATCAGTGAGAATTGATAATTTATCAAAAGATTCTCTTATGTCAAAGGCAGCTCTCTTTTTACATTGGTTTATCTAAGCTATTGTTATTTTCTGTGAAAAGAATAGAAAAATTACAGGTAGGTGAATTTGTTTATATAAATTTATTTTACCTTTTCTAGTTCATTGGTTTTTTCTTGTACAAATTTTGGCATTTAATTTGCTACGGTAAGTTCACTTTTAAATTTTTCAATTTCCGTTGATAAATCACATAGATGAAGTTTTAATTTTGTAGACCAGTGAATTTTTTTGACATCTTTACAGGTGAATTAATATGCAATATATGTATATTGAAATTGTAAATAGTCTATGTTGTCACATATTTTATTTTATTATTGAATAATATTGTGTTAATATGCATTTATTTTATTGTCAATTAAATTTTTTATTCTACGTGTTTTTTATGATAAAGAAATGCAGTACTAGTTCTTGAATATATTGTATTTTTTAACAATTTTGTGTTTTATTTACATATTTAGTAGTAGTCTACGCTTGTTGTTCAAAAATTGGCCAATACATTTCATTGCTAGCTTACGTATGAGTTCAGGTGTGGCTCCATTTCAGTTTTTCCAAGCTTCAACAATGGATTCTGTGAATTTTAAGGTAAAGGGTTTTGTTATTTAATTAATTAAAAATATCGTGTATTGTAATTTACTTACTCTAGATTTTTTCTAGATGCTTTTGTTCCATCACAGCTCGTGGAATGAATTCTGGCTTTCCTCCTTTTGATGACTTTTTATGAGTTATAGAACTATTGTTATTAATAATTTATACATAAAGATTTAATTATAATAAATACTTACTTTTCAAATATTTTTCAGTGAATATAGATGTTGTAAGTTCGCTTACAAATTTATTCATTAAAGCTGAAGAAAAAAAAACTTCTATGTGAATCGAAATCATCTTTAGTTTCCATAATTTTAAAACTTCAAGCAAATTTAGCAAGAATAACAGAAGAAAACAAAAATAACAAGTTCAATATATATGAAAAATCTGCGTATTAAAAAATGTAACAAATTTTTACTCGATATCAGATTGCTAGTGAAAAATACAAAAAAACAATTAGAGGATTTAGAATTAAATAAGGTAAATAAAGTAATTCGACTTAAAATTAAAATATATATATATCATTAACACTAAATTCACATCAAGAACCAACAAATAGAAAAATTGGAAAATGAGAACGGAGAGCTGAAGTTAACAATAAATAACCCAGAAATAGGTAATCAACATTTCTACGACAAACATTTTGAAACATTAACAATAAATGATTATACATACATAATTAACAGAGATAGAAGAGATGAAAAAATTTCCAAATGAAAACGGGATTCGACAGGAAATCAACAACAACGAGGAATTCATAAACAACGAAGAAGATTTAACTATAAATAATTAATTATCTGATGATGAATCAGATTTAACAATTGAAAACATGGAATTGACAGTAATAATTACTACCTAAAATTTTAAGATTAAAACTAATGACGTGACTAAAATTTAATTTTAACAGAACTATCCACTCACTCAGCCATTTACTATCCCTATGCGTATGAAAAAACCATTGAAAAAAAGGTAAACGAAATCGTCTTAGAAGATTGGAATATAGAAACTATAAAAAATTCCCACTACACTATTTTTAAATTCATGAGTGAATTTACGTCGTCATTGTAAACGATCTCCAACACAGTTAATCAAATGGAATTTAAGATTTTGCACTAGATTACCTTTTTTTGCATTTGAAATAAAACTTTTCAAGCTTATCACGGTCTACCCCTATCTCGTACCATTTTTATCTCGTACCATCTATCTCGTACCGGTACGAGATTGGAGCCCCCAAGAAAGCGGTACGAGATTATCGGCTCGTGACAGAAAAAATCTTCTATGTCGTAGAAGAGCCACTACTCTAAACCAACCGCTCGGCATTGCTCGAAGTAGTGTTGGCGATAGTGTTGGCGACTATCTAAACTTTTTAACGATTTATCGATATTTTTTGATAAATGTTAGATAGTCGATATTTTTAGATAAATCGTTGTAGCGATACTTTTCAAGTAGTTTTACCGATATCCAACAGATGACGTATTGTAAAAAAATTGTGCAAAACAAAATTAAAAATAAAGTTTTTACCTATAGGTGGATTTGAACTCCGAACCTTTTACATGCGCATGCCGTCTTCATCCACAGCGCTTTTGAATCGGTATTTAAAGTTGCTTTGCAAAGAACAAATCTTTTGTTACCGAATATCGATATAAATTGCACAATACAAATCTGAACTGATCATCGTCTGCTTTTCTTAAGGCTAAACAGTATGTTGCAAAGTTAGTTTTATGTATATCATTTTATATTTATATTTACGTTTATAGTTTTATTTTGTTATCAGAAATATATGGTGCATCATTAAATTTATGTGTTCATTGTTATTGTTCCTTTTTTTTAATGCTGTGTATTTAAGAAAATACAACTGTTGCCTTCAAGTTCTACCATCTGTGTTTTAAACTTCGATAGGAAATAGAAAATAGTAAATGTAAAACCTTGAAATTATAAACGATTACGACTGCCAAATCATCATTTTCCCATACTAATTTGCTTTAAAAAAAAATTAAGTTGGTTATCTGGATCGAACATGAATTCTTATCATCATGAGCATCGTCTTATACCACTATGTTATTCAAGTTAGTAAATATTATGTAAGTTGAGGATAATTCACTATTGTTGGTTAATATCGATACAAATTGCAGACAAAAAATCTAAAATTATCATTGTCTGCAATACTATATTTAGCTGGATAGCAAATTTGTTCACTATTGATAACAGGGTTGCCTCCGCAATTACTAATTCTTTTTTCATTAAAATACTTATTCAAATTACAAGAAGAAACATTATAATTCAAAAAATATAGGTCTGTTGTGCAACCGATTTCTAAAATCCCGTCAAAAAACATTTAAGCAAGGTTTTCCCAACAAAATAAAAACGTTGAGATATAAACTGCGCTTAGGTTTGAACCTAGTGAATGAGAATGACTAGACTTGTATTATACCACTGCGCCAATAATCTATAGATTGCAAGCAGTATAACAAACATTTATTGTTATTGGGTAGTATTAATACAAATTGCAGACAAAAATCAAAAATTATCGTCGTCTGCAACACTATATTTTACTGGATAGCAAATTTTTCCGATTGAACTACTGTAAGGAACGGCCAGCCGCGAACCTTTTTACCACCGCCGATTTCACACCTCCGATGTGCGACCTTGGTTCCCACGGAGAACCCTAACCCGAAAACCCTCACCCGGCACCTTTTTACACTTCAGTGTTAAATTTACACTAAAATATTCTCAACCTTTCCCCGTATGTTGAATTAAACTGACCTTGTTCTCCCGTATAAAATGTCCCCCCAAAACCCTAACGAATTCAGTCTTTTTCTAGTGCTCGACTCGACAAGTTCTTTTAATTTTGTAAGTGTAAGTGTTGTGCTAAATAAACTGTTTTGTGCCCCGACCCGCCGCGTTCTACTCTACCGCCGCTAGTTATCACGATGCGCACACTGTAAGTCTACCTAAAATTCCCCTCTCTATCTCGTCTTATTTGGGAAGCCTACTCTCACTCGGAGAGTCAAGCTTCACATTGGTGACAGTGAAATTCGAACCCCGAACCCCGTTAGAGACTTAAATTTTCCTATATCTTTCCGGTACCTCAGATAGCGCCACCTTTAATTTTTCCCACATTGCCAAATATCTATTGATTTTTTACCAATAAGCGCCACTACTAAAGGAAATTAGAACTTATTGCCTAAAAAAAGTAAATGGATAATTTTACAAAAGTATTTCGAAGCGCTGGGAAAATAGTTACAGGATTCACAACCAAAAATAAAGTAGCCAGAAAAAATCAGGGCCCTACAAACGAAATAGTCTATTCTCAGATACAGCCACAAATCGCCCCAGATAACGAATCCCCTAGCAATATTGTAACAGTATGTTGTATTGACGGTTCACAAGACTAAGACTGCCCCCTGATACACGACCACGGGGGACTATATATGGGGGGGAAACACTGACGTCACACGTCCGGTAGCATTCCATACCGGATCACATAACGTGGTCATTGACCACGTGACATCCCCCCCTCTAGCTGCATTCGTCCCCGAATGCATTACAAAAAAAAACAAACATTACAAAAAAATATACCGAAAGAAAACCGGGAACATTGGTACATGATATAGGCCACATGACACCCCCCAAAAAAACATCATCCTTTTTTTTCGGCGGTACTCCACCGCCGCGCACGTCGCTTCTTAGCTTCTTCTTCTTCGAACTCCTCCACTATCCGTAGGCGTTCCCGAAGGTCGGCCCTATTAACGTCTCCTTTTCTCCCGTGGCACCACTGGATGCTGAACACAGCCACACTGGCCATGAACAACGCTGCTCCCACACCCCATAGCTCGAATGGGTATGTATGATGTTCCGCCGCTCGTTTTTCCCTCTCCGAGTCGTCTACTGAGTCGTCTACCGACCGCAGTTGAGTAGGTGGGAAAAGTTCCCCCATCCGCGGTCCTAGTAGTCCTAGCAGAAGGAGAAAAGCCCCCACTGCCACCTGCGGCATTTGTCCGTATCGTACTGGTGGCATCCGGACTCGTGTCGATCGACGCACCTGATCGTCCACCCTTTCATTTCGAGCTTCTTGCACCTCCTCGTCCAGGGGTATAGTCTCTCTAGTTTCAGCCTCTCGGTCACGGATGTCCTTTCCCCTGGCCTCTATTGTCTGCCCTACTGCCGTACACAGTCCTAGTTGGTCTCCGGGCCACGAAAAATAGTCGCCATATTCCACTAACACTTCTCGGATCTTTTCTCTGTCTGTCGGCATTAATCCTTCTCCAATCCTGCTGTCAAATTTGTGCTCTCGGCGCGCTTTCTTCTCTGCCTCTGCTGTCGCGACGGCTACTGGCGTGTCTCCCTCCTTTTTTCGGTCACTGGCTCGATTATTCCTAACACCGTCCCCTCTTCGATCCATTGTTTGTGGTCCGATAAGTGGGTTATCGCCATCTGTCCGATTGTTCCCACTCCGCTAACTAGGACCTTTCCCGTCGACACCCTTTTCGTCCTCTGCAATGCTTGGGATGGTTCCACCAGTGCACCTTCGCCAAACCCATTCAATAATTCAAGGGATTTTACAAAGGGCTACAGGTGATTAAGAAATAAAAATAAAAAAATTGGATGCAATAGTTTCCTCACAAACCCCGGGTGTGTAAAGCATCTGATCAGTAGGGACATAATAAAATTCTTTAAGAAACGGGCCTAGAACATACGACGCGAACCTGGTGGCAGTCACGAGCATCGCCCTTTGGCCAGTATAGGCGATCGCAGTCTTCCACTTCGTTGTCTGTGCTATTAGTGTTTCCTAAAATCTTTTGATTTTTTTAGGGTTACAGGCTACTGAAACCATGTTTGAGTTGAAATCAAAGCCGAAATCGGCGTTTAAGAACACTGTTTATTTTTCCCAAGAAAGAAAAGAAGCTGAAATTAAGGCACAAGAAGACGGCTTGAAATCTGCAGACAAGGCTTTTCCTAAAGAGTCACGAACTCCTGCTAACGAGGCAGCGTACAAGCTAAATTATAAGATGACATGCAACGTTTCCTTTGAGCAGAATTTTCAGCCATTCAATCTACTTCTGAAATCATTCAGAAAGTTTTACCAAACTGGTTATTCAGAAGTCACTTAGCGTTTTGACCTGAAGGACGAAGTCTACGAATTTTCTAGTCTAGTACAACCGAAGAATGCCCGAAAGTTGAATCCTGCCTCACTTGCTGAAGTTTTCAAACGTTTCCCACAATTGAAGGAATCTTGTGATCCTAATTTGGCTGACAGCGAATGGAGGAAACACGCAAGTCTGCCCTTATCTCACTTTGGCGTCACAGATCGCTATGCGTTGTATAATATGAAAGTTGACGATTATTGGAAAGCAGTTCTCTCTACTCTAAATCCTTGCGGTGAACCCGTTTTCCCTAATCTAACTGAGTGCATGTACCTCTTGTTATGTTTGCCATTTAGTAACGCATCAGCCGAGAGGGTATTTAGTCATTTGAAGGAAGTCAAGGATGATAAGCAAAATCGGCAGGAGACTCCTACTACTGATGCAATTCTCAAAGCAAAATTTTGGATGTTGAATGAAGAAAAGTCAGCTTCAAAAATCCAATTTCCAAAAGAACTTGTCATTTTAGCCAAAAATGTTAAATCGAACGCACCAATTATCCATGAATAGTGCGCCGTTTTCCCTCATTCGTTAACACAGAATACCAAATTTAGAAATTGTTTTTAACACTTACAAGCAATGTTTAACCTGTAACTTTAATTTGAGTGTGTTTTAATTGATACATAAACAAGAATTAACGCTTTTCAACCTTTTAAAACGTTTTTTTGTATTAAAAACTAAAAAAAATTTGGTGGTGATTTTTTGGTGTTTTTGACTTTGGCGAATGGTGATTTTTCCGAAAATCTGGCAACTGTTTGGGGATTTCGACTACCAAGCAAGTGGGCACACTGAGTAATACTGAAGTATTGGGTTCAAACCTGATCGAAGTATATTTTTTAACGTTTTTATTGTTGGTCTGGTTGGCTTTCCCTAAATAAAATTAGTGAAGTATTACTTAACTACATGTTTGTCAGACAAGATATAGAAATACTACTACTAATCTTTACTAAACTTATACTAAACTTTTTCCTAAACTTTAGTTTTTAAGTATAATAATTGATGATTAGTAAGGTATAAAGTAACTTTACTTCACATAAACAGTCATATTACACATAAACTCCATATATATAATTAAATAAAATTATGTTACTTTTCCTAGATTTGAACCATATATCATACTCAGCAATACAGGGCTATACCACTGAGCTACCCAACACTATGTTACATACATTTTTTGCTGATTATTGCACCATTTAATACATATTGCTATTGGAAACATTGCCTTACTATGTTTCGCAACATTGTGAGTCTGTCAACCAGTAGATGCAGATGAACCGTTCTATTTATATTACCGTTCTATTTGTATTTGTGTCTCTGAATTCAGTACAAGTAAAGTAAAAACAAAATAACTTTGATCGGGTAAGATAGATTTTATCCAAAGTTTTATTACCGGTAATTCATAGTTTTTAATAGTTATCTCAGATGAATTATCATTCATCTCAATATTCATACTTGATGTATGGTTCACTTCTTGATTGTCAATGTTTTGGTTTTCATCAAGATGTGTTTTTAATTGTTCGGATTTCATGTATTTTATTTCTGTAAATATAAATTAAATATAAATGTAAATAATATATTATTAGAAATATGTAATAGTTATAAATATTTATTACCTGATTCCTTTTGTTCAAGTTTTAATTTCAGTTTCTCGTTTTCTTTTCTATGAGTTCTACTTGTTTCTATTATTGCATATTATTGATTAAGTTAATTTTAAATATTTTTACTGTATACTAAACCTATCTACCCTATTTAGTTCTGATTCCTCAAATTATTTTTTTATTTTAAGCTATCTTCCTGAAAGCGAGTAAAATTTTTTCAAAAATTGGTTTACGTAAACATTGAGTTAATAATACCTTGTATAATTTTTTTGTACAGTTATCTGAAACTGTTTTTTTGTAAGTCGATTACTTTTTCCAATAGAGTTTTATTTAATTCTGACATCAATTTTTGCTTTTCGATTGTACTCATTTTATTTTAGTTTAGTTCTCCTTGTGTTTTGAATTTACTTTACAATCAATTTACTCTACTATCAACTAACATACTTTATAATAAAGTAATGTTAATTGATGTAAATAATGTTAATAGCTATGAAATGTATTTATATATTTTATAAGATTTATAAAAATTTTTATTAAACATCATGTCGCAAGTAAAGTAATTAATAAATCATTAAATATTAAATATTATTTTTGACCATACAACACTGTGGTATTTCATTTAGTAGACTGTATTCAACTTGGCCTCCGATGAACGTTCAATACATCTTGAACTGGCCTTCGTCAGCCTTAGGGCATGTACCATTCCCTGATTGGCTAGAATCATCACGTGATAAACCCTTCCCTCCCCTCGTAATTTTTGCGTCGCTGTTTTTATTTTAAACTAAACGTTAGGTCAGCTGTACTTGGTTGTGCATTATATATCAACGAAAATAAACAATAGTTTTAAATTTGTATGTACAGTATCCTGGGGCGCGTCAAGTGGCGAATCAGACGAATCAGGATTCGTCTGATTGCTCTGATTACACTGATTTTCCACTAGACGGTCTGCTTGCTGTTTCTAGGTACACAGCGTTGCCTATTTTTGTATGGGCAGACGGGAAAATTTAGGAAAACAATGAGGGAACTAATAGCGATTCTTAGTGTGTTTTTAGAAATGATGAACGAAGAAGACGATGAAATCGAAGTGATCGTGAATGAATTGTCGCCTAGTTTAGCGTTGTTTTTGGCAATACAGAACCATCGTCTGGGACCTACAAGTTTTGTTGGGATTACCAATTATATCCAATATACCGTCGAACGGTACACAGACGAATTGTTTAAACAGCATTTTAGGATGTCACGAACGGCATTTCAGGTATTACGAATATTAATTAATGTACATCTTTAGATGCATTTAAGAATTGCTGATATGCACATTCAGGAACTTAAACGGCGATTTTAAACATTTCCAGAGGTGACTACAAAAGTAGCTTACGTCCCACCTGATGTGAAACTATACTTAACAATATGGACACTGGGAAACCAAGATTCATTCCGTGCAATTGGGGATAGATTTGGCATGATGAAAGGTAAGAAAAGGCAAATTTAGTTGTGCAAGAAACTGCATGTAATAAATTTGACGTCCTACAGGTGATGCCCATTTTACATTTCTCACCACTTGCCTGATTATTAAAGCTAATTCAACTAATTTTATTACATGGCCGCAACGTAACCAACTGGTGGATGTCGTTGAGCAATTTTCGCTTCCCTACACAATTGGTTAGTTAATTTGCTGTTTTGTTTTCATTCATTGGGCCTCCAAGTTTCAAATCTGTTGTGCCTGTCATTCATAGCCGTCGTGGACAGCACTTTAATCAAAATCTATCAGCCAATGCAGCATTTCGCTGCTTACACATGCCGAAAGAAATTTTGTGCAGTTATTTTGCAAGCAACTAGCACGAAAAGTCTTAAATTCACCAGTGTTAGTACGGGCTGGCCGGGTTCCATGCACGATGCCCGTGTGTTTGAGAATAGCGCATTAGGACGACAGCTACCGCAAATACTTGGGGGTATTATAGTATTATCGCACTACATGATTTTATTACTAAGCGTTACATTCAATTACAGGAACTGGTTATCATATATTGGGAGATCAGGCTTATCCGCTTTCTGATTACCTCATGAAATCATACCCAAGAACGAGGTTAACCGAAGTAAGTATTCATATCTGTTCTTCTACCATTGTTTGGTACCTGCACTACCGTTTAATTTTGTTATGTACTTTGATTAGACGCGTCGCAGGTTCAACCGCACTTTGAATAGTGACCGGGCATGCATAGAACGCGCATTTGCGTTATTAAAAAATAAATGGCGGAGACTAAAATTTTTATACATGCTACGGCTGGACCTCATTCCCAGCGTTATCATAACTGCTTGCTGTCTCCACAACTTCGTCGTCGAAATAGATGGAATCGACCAGGGGCTTTTGCAAGGCGCGGAAGTTGATGAAAACGAAGATCACTTCTATGAAGACAACAACAATAGGTTGAATGGCAAAGCAAAACGTGACCGAATAGCGTCTATGCTGGAATTCCGAAGAAAATACATCAATGACTCAATAATCTCTTTTCATGGTTTTTTTTTGCAGCTCGACACGAGGAATCATTGAAAAAAATGCATTTATTTTTCTTAAACGAAAATACAGAAATTTTTCTTACAGTGAGCAACTGAAACATTACAACTGAGATCATCTTCAACTGAGATCACTTCTGAGTTTCTTTAAATCAAAAGGATAGGAAAAAGAGCGCATTACTTTTCTTCTGCGTTCTTTAACAGCCCTTCTACGGCCGTTGCCAGGCGGCCATACACGACAAGTTTTTCTTTTTGGGTTGCAACTAGAGCCTTTAGAGATTCACCTCTATTTCTTTCGGCATCTAAAAGCAGCTTCTTCCAGTCCGACTTAGGGCAGGAATCCTCAAAGTTTCTTTTCTGGACGGCTGGTGTTATACCCTAAAAAAGAACGTATGAATAACGGTTGAATAACCAAAAGAGTTTCATACCAAAACAGTACATACCTTGGCTTCTCGTACTTCGCCATCAACAACCTCTGCTACGTGTTCAAGGGTGACGACAGGATTATTTTTTAATAACACATCCATTTTTGCCATGAATGGCCATTCAGCTTGGCGTTGGGAGGACTTATTTTGCAACGGGGAAGTCAGCTTGTGGTAGCGCTGCTTAAGGTTGCGCCACTTTGCACTGCAATCTGCGTCAGAGCGGTTGAATATGCCCTGCTTTTTCATTTTTTCAGCCATCTGTAAAATAAGAAATGTATTACAAAACGGTGTGATAGTGAAAATAATGGTTGAATACACTATGGACGTCAAAACAATATCTTACCTTTTTCCAAAGGGTTGCTTTTTTCACATTTGGCAGGGAAAACTGAGGTAACATAATCTTCATGATGTCTAGCAGCGTAAAAGTCTCCTCTCGGCTCCATTTCCGTCCGTCAACGATCTCGTCTTCTGACTCCCTTTCTACAGGACCAGAAATCGATGGTTTGGGTGTAGCTTTCTTCGAAGGAGGCAAGACTTTTGTTGGCATTTTCGACACCTCGTCAAGCTCGTTGATTTGGTCAGGATCGGGATCCACATCGTCCCCATAAAATCCTGAGTAATCAGGTGGGGCAGAAGACTGCCGAGCCATGTGTGTAGGTGGAGCCACACGTCTTCTTTTTTCGTCCTTGGGTGACATGATGGACCCCATCCCCTACCTCATTAGCCTCAGTTTCTGCTAGTTGAAACGAAGAAGAATCAATATACCTAAAACTGACTTAACATGAGTATGTATAATACCTCGAGGGACATTACTGGTGGGACACTTCTGCTCAGATGCTGGCCATTTTTTTGTGGGATCTATGCCTTCACGAAGCATGACACGCAGTTTTTCCTGGACGCCTTCAACCAATTCATCAATATATAGCTGATCTATGAGAAAGAAAAAAATCAGTCACATTTTCGTGGTCCTAAATGACGTAAAACATAGAAAAATTTTAACTTACACGTGTTAAGATTGTCCATCATGGTGGGTGTGAGATACAGCCCGATATCCCCTTCCGAAAAATTAAATATAATAAAATGTTCCGTAACTCCACATTCTATTCTATTTTCCATATTCATTGTAAACGACGTGTTTTTTCAAAGGCACAAGCACTACACACCACGCGCTATCTTTCTGCTAGTAGGGACCGCAATAACAATGCACCCCTAGATTTACCTGATTTCTTGAAGCCTCGTAGCGGCAATCAGGTCGAACTACACTTTACATAGGGCCTTATGGAAAATCCTGATTCGTCTGATTTGCCACTTGACGCGCCCGCCTGCGCGCGCCGACTGCTGTTCAACGACAAAGAGAATGCGGTGTTTATCAGCAACTTAACGTAAGGTTTATTTCAACTACCCATTTTTACTACAACAATTTGTAACGTGAAATACTCTTCTTTCAACAGGACAACCATTCAAAGAAAAGTCGAATTCATTCAGACAAACGCTCAACAAGATCCATAAGGATTAGGGGAATAAAGGAAAGGGTATTTTTTAAATTATGTAAGCTTCAATTGAAATCGTAACAATTTTTTCTTTAATAGGGCAGGTGGCTGACTGAAGATAGTAATGCCCAAGTCATTACTTTTATTAAAATATCAAACTCAAGCGAACCAACCTTTCACACCTTTGTGTCAGGGGCGGAAGCAGCTAGCCTCCTTGCCACTGAGCAAGGGCAATCATTCCGAAAAAAATTCAAGGGAGAATAAAGAGAAACTGAAGGGTGCTGTGACAGCCAGAGAACACTCGCTACCTCTTTTGATGTGCTAAATGGTGAGAGAGAC
The DNA here is from genome assembly GCF_020631705.1 of Daphnia magna. Lineage (NCBI taxonomy): Eukaryota > Metazoa > Arthropoda > Branchiopoda > Diplostraca > Daphniidae > Daphnia > Daphnia magna. The sequence continues at coordinate 3,151,545 of NC_059188.1, forward strand.
TCAAGCACAAATAATTCTTCACTGGGTATGGCTAATGTGGTTTCTTCTACAAACCATTCATTATTATTTTTATTATTCCCTCTTCGTTATTAATTATTACTTTTTGTATTTAAAGTTTTAGTCAATAATCGAGCGAAATCTGGTTCAACTGGTAATACTTGTTGGGGGCCATCCAATCCTGCAAGTGCCTTAAATAAAGCCACTGACCAAACTGTCCACTCGAACACTTCGGGCAGGATTATTGTTCCATTTCACTCAATCTCATTAACAGCAAATCCCGCGGCAAATGGTGGTTCCAAAGCTCTACCTGCCCCAGCTATACCAACTGCCCGCTCCACCACTGCCCGTTCGACCACTGCCTGTTCGACAACTGCCCGTTCCACCACTGCCCGATCGAGCACTGCCCGTTCAACCACTGTCCGTTAGACCCCTGCCCGTTCGACCACTGCACGTTCGACTACTGCCCGTTCGACTACTGCACGTTAGACCACTGCCAGTTCGACCACTGCCAGTTCAACCACTGCCAGTTTGACCACTGCCCGTTCGACCATTGCCCGTTCGACCACTGCCAGTTCGACCACTGCCAGTTCGACCACTGCCAGCTCGACCACTGACCGTTCGACCACTGCCAGTTCGACCACTGCTCGTTCGACCACTGCCATCGAACAAGTTGGCATACCATTTAAATTCGAAAAATACAAAATCGTCAGTACCCCTGAAGGAAATTTTGTGAAGCTTAGTAACGGAAAAGTAAGCGTTGCTAACAATTATTTATTTAATTTAAAATAATTTGGTTTTTTTGCTGTCCCTTTAGTTAATTCGAATAATGACAGGCTACAAGGGCACAGGACCAGCTTGTCAAGCTAAATAACGTAAAAGTAAGCATCACTTATAATTTTTCTAATTGGTTTTAAATAATTATGATTTTTGGTTGTCTCTTTCTAGTTCGAATTATGACAGGCTACGAAGCTACTGCTCATGATTAGGAAGCCTCATAATCGACAAAACGACACAGAAAGGAAAACCCAGATACAATTATTTGATTATGATTTTGAACACGTGTATTAAAGAAATGGCCAGACCTTACAATATGAATAAACAAGGAATGTAATATATTGAGTACAGTATCATTCCATGGAAATTAAACACACCATAAGGTAATTCATGAGTTTGACCGCAATAAGCCAGTCAAATAAGAGAGAAATGTAAATCAAAAGAAGAAAAGAACAAAAATGAAAAGCTGTATTGCAGATAACGAGCAAGATTGAGACTCCCACCTCTTTGGTTACAGATTTAATGAAGAAAAAAGAAATAGAACAACTAGAAAATATTAAATTTTTTACCTTTAGATTGTTATAATGCAAATATCCAATGAAGAAAGAGACAACACACCAGCACTGTCCAAAATCAAATGATTTTTTTTGTAGACATTGTTTTTTTTCATAGCCTCAAGCACCCTCACCAATATTTCCCACAAAATGGCCCCGGCCCGAATGCTGATTGGTTATCACATTTTGACTCGTTTGCGATAAAAAAACTCAAAATTATTCAACGATCTTTTGTTCCTCAGATTCCTGGTGTTACAACGATTAGAAAAAACACCTTCTGAGGTCTGAAATAAGAAAATTTTTGCCCGAACAGCCGTGCCAAAGTTTCTGGTCTTTGCTCCCACTCCCCCTCCAGATACCGAAAATTTTCATTAAATAATTACGATTTTACTAAACGTCCAAAACGGGAGAATGATACAAGAATGAAAAGCCCTTGCCAAGAGCTTCCGATAAATGTAAAAATGTTATCAAAATGTTAAAATCCAAAAAATTCCATAATGGATGTAGCTTTTTCCTTTTTCTCGATCCAGTCGAGTCTCGCGAAAGACGACGAAATAACTATTTAATCATTAACTCTTACGGAAATTTTTTCGGTTTTAACATTTTGCATTAAATTTCACAAAAATCAAAAGCTCTTGACAAGGGCTTTTTATTTTCTGTAAATGTAGTTTCTTTTGACTCTTTGTTTATTTGTAATTTAGATTTATTTAGCTGGACACGGCAGCTTTATTAAAACGTTAAATTTCATTTATCATCATTCTTATGAAGATATAAATGATACATAAGACCTGTACTAATTAAGTGAAAAGAATATTTATTGAAACAATGCATTGTATTTGTAAAAGAATGAAAAACACTTTCATCCATACAATCAGTAAATCTCGTGAATTCAATACGGATCATCAAAACTATCATTTTCTTCACAGCTTTCACGTTCGTCATCGTTAGCAGTAAGCTCGCCTTCTTCTTCGTCAGCAGTAAGCTCGCCTTCTTCTTCGTCAGTAAGTTGGTCAGTGCTATCGTAATCACTCTCGGAATTTGAATCTTCTTCTTCGGGTTCCAATAAACCATCGTCAAAGTCAAGATCCTCCGTAAAGTTAGTTTCATGTGGGCCAAAATTTGAATCCAATTTGAAAATTTGAAAGGCGTCAGAAAATTATGCTGACAGACGCTCTCTTTCCGTGTTAGCGATTAGACCCTTTCCCCTGTAAAAGTCTCTCATTCGCTTGTTGTCAGCGAATTGAGTGTTCTCAGCTGCTTCTAAATCGAGGAGACTTTGTTCCTCTAAAGACAAACGAGAGGCTTTCAATGAATTCAGATAATTCAATATCTCTAACTTTGCCTGAATGATTTCCTCTTGGTATCGCCACCAAAGCATCCAGGTATCGACAATTTTATATTTGTCATATGTCGTCACTACAACACAAACATGTTATTAATATATAATACTAAAGACGACAACGTTATTTCCTTATTACCCTAATTGGAAGAATGATCTGCTTTACTTAGATTCCAAGGGAAAGTCCATTTTCAAAATCCTCGACGGAAACAGCTTGCTCTTTAGTTTTTTCATTTAAAAGCTTCATTATCTTCAAGGACTTCGCTTTAAGCTTAGTTTGCGTTCGCCTTAAACGAGTTCTGTCTTTGCAGTGTGCTATAAATTGTGAAAGAAAATAATGACAAACTACCATATCAACTTGATACTATCTGTTTCGTGTACAGGGTCCCTTCTAAATCCTTTCTTAACGATTCCAGTGGAGTTTTGGCGTTTATCCTAATACTTAAGCAATATCTTGCAAGCTTTCTTAATTCCATGAGTATTATTGGTAAGTCAGATTTGTTAATGCTGAATTTGTCCAGCAATTCCTTTAGCTGTTTTCTATATTGTGGAACCCTACTCGTTGCCTTTACAGAGATATAGATCAAGTCAAAGATTATTTTTGTCTAATTTAAGAAAATTACCGGAAAAATGGCAAACTTTCAAATTTCTCGTTGTTCCAATAAAAGATCGCAGCGCTGAGATGATCATTTCGGTCCAAAAAAATGTAAGAATGAACAGATATAGTTGAATGAAATTGAAATTTGGTTCGTACTTGTTGCACTCATATGCTTAGTAGAATTTCCATAGCGTGCCATCTTGGAGAAAACCTGCTCGTGCTCTTCTCCCATTGTTGCTCCCATCTTAAACACCCAATGGGGACTATATAAAACCTGTAAGAAAAGTTTATTAATACATCTGCAATTAAGTGCGTAAGCTCTAGCCATACCTGACATGGCCAATTGTGCGCCTTGGCATGCATTCTTGGAAGAAAGACTTTCATCTGAGCCATGCTTTGGTATTCAGGGAAAGCTTCTCCTACCTTCTTTGCAAATTTGATATATCTACAAATCACGTCATTGCAAAAATATTTGCAATTCATTTCTTTCAGAAAATTGTGCATAAAATGTGTGTGGATGAATGTTTCTCCTTGGTGCAAGTTTATAGCAGCAAAAATTACATCGTGTCTACAAGGTGCCATCACCATGCCTGTTTCGTCAGATTTCGCAAACTTTGAAGAATCACTTCTTGCCGCTTTAAAGACGGATCCACCACACATTTCTTTGGATTTACTCTGATATAAAAATTTAAACAATTTATTAACTTCAAAACCAAAATTTTGCAATCATTAATTTTTTTACCCTGGCAACCTTCTCCTCAATCTTCTCTTTGTGATTCCTAACGTCCTTATCACTTCTAATGACTTCATCCTTGTATCGCGAATGTGACTGTATACTGAATACAAAATATTGTTATTATGGAGACTCATAGATTGTTCGCACGAGTTACCTTTCCTTTGCGTTCTTTCCCTTTTTAGCTTAACCAGCAGATGGACGAAGTTTCATGCATCCGTCACAGGAACCAGTTAGAGGATTGGAACCACAAGCAGGACATAAAGTTTTTTTTTTCATTTGTTGTATGTCAACTTCGATTCTGTGGTTACAGAACTCCCATTCTTTGTACGCCAAAGAAAATAAAGGTCTATTGATGGTACCAGTCCGTCCAGTTCAAGTAGAAATCTCCTCCAAACTTTTCACAATTTTTTTTTCTGAAGTTCCTGGAGACAAGTGTTGAGTGTGATAATATAGGAACAGTAGTTCCTCGTCAAAGAGGTAAAGTCCTATAGATGGAAGTCCAGGCCATAACCCGGAATATATGTAATCATCTAGGCCTGCTTCAAATGATGAGTTACAACCACCACAGTAAAACGATGCTGATTGCAAGTCAAAACGCCCGTGCTGGTTGACAACAGCAATATGATTGGGTCCACGCTTTAAAGTCATTTCAGATGACCCGCAATTTATGCAAAGTGACGGTACGAAACAAGGAACTGCAATCTCTGAAAATGTAACAGACAATTAATCTGAAATATTTATGAGACTCAGATTTGTGTTTTACCTTTTAGTTCTGACCTCCAGTTACTATCAAAGAATTCGGATGGTAAAAGACTTTTCATTGTCTCGTTCCTTATAACATATCGACGGTGAAAAGCTTCTGTAATGTGAATTTTGTAATCACATTTGCTGCAAAAATGGTTTTTGCAACTTAAACACCGGATTACAGTATTCTGGAGTGTTTGTTTATACATGTATCAACAATGCTTATTGATTTAAAGCGTTTTTTAATAGTTAATTTTACAGATAGTACATTGCTGCCAGTTGTTCCACCAGCAAACGGGATTCTTGATACGGCAAATTGGAGAGCAGTAGAAAACAGTACATCTGGTGAACCAGACGATCATTTTATCACAAATATTCGAAATGAAAGTTTTGAAGGAGAAGCATTGCAAAATGCTGTTAGTGGCACAGCGCAACCTCATCATTTGCAAACGTTTTATCCACACCAATATCAGCGCCATCAACGCAACAATAACTGGATGCAAAAACATACAGACGTCATGCATTTTTCCGAAGATGTTTGGCAAGACATGGATTCAGGAACAGGCAGCAGTCTATCCGGTCATGGAGATTTCTATGTAGACACCAATTCAACAAAAAAAAGTATTTTTTTTTTATTTTTAAACTTAAAATAATTGTTAATTTAGCGTTTGGCCGTAGTTTTCATTAAATCGTTATATTTTTTTAGTTTCGACCATTATGAATATGATGTTTGAGATGCACCAGAACTCCTAAAGTTTTCAGAGTTTACTCGAGAACAAGTTGAACTACATCATTGATAAAATGGATAACCTAAGTGCCCACGATGTAGCTGCTCGCATTCAAGACCAAGCTGAAAATCACGACGATGTTGTTAAGGCTCAATTTCCCGAACTGCCATACAATAGTGTTCAGACGCTGACAACTGTGAATACTAGCTTGGCAGATAAAAATCTAGCTGTTAGCCTTGTAGGTTGTATTATTAAACAGTCTTTGCTATTTCCACTAACATTTTGTATCATCTGTAGGTCGGTTTCTTATACAACACGTACAAGAGTGAAGCAGATGTAAAAAAATTCGTTAACAGGATGTACATAACCATTTTTGGAGATTCGGCCAGTCAAAAGTTGCAATGGAGAAGTGCCTTTAAAACCAATGATAAGAGATCAGGGATTGCAAATATGCTGAATATTTTGGCTGTTTTTGGAAGTAATGAGTTTTTGATAAATGATAATTTTCTTTTATTAATGAAATTTATTTTATTAGCATCTTGTAACATGTTCACCGATAAGCGAAGCCTAGACAAGTTTTCTATTACAAATCTCGTGCAACAAGTAAAGAATTGTCGAAAAGCTCGCGCTAATGAATATCGAAAACTCAACAACATTGACGCCGTAACCGCTGCCGCCGCCAATCTAGTGGCTGAAACTGCAGTAGATGCCACCAAAGACGATACCGGTGTGGTAGCAGCGTTGGACAAATTGATTACAAAGCTTGAAAAGGCTGTAGGAGAGTTTAAAATTCCCCGACAGTAAACTTTTTACTGTCTCGTTGCGTCGGAAAACTTACACTGACGACCAAGAAAGTAACCTTCAACGTTCATGTATCAATACATGCAAACATTCCAAAGAAACTCTGTGTTCGCAGAAGTCGCAGGGAACCAAATTTTTGTTTTTAAAATTCCAGTTTACAAGATTCTCAATCCTTCCTTTGTTTCACTTTTCGTTACGTAACTGCCATTTTGTTAATACAATTCGAAGTTGTTTTGTAACATGTTTTAAGCGCTTTTATATATACAGTAACGAACGGTTTAAATTCGAATCGGGATGGATTTAAGAAATATGAAATAGTTTTAGAAGGTAAATACAAACTATAAAAATATGGGGAAAAGATATTGGTATAATTAGGTATAACGGAAAGGAAAAAAGAACGTTATTGGAAACTTTGGAAAAACGAGTATTGCATACGAGTACATAAAGGGTATGCGATACCAGTACAGGAAGGATATGTTTAGCTTGATAAAAATGATCATCGAACGCAATGACATCAGCGAAGTATCAAATACCGGTGTATAACCTCCTCAAATACGAAGTGAGTAGGGTATACACCGGTATTGCATACCAGGATTTCACCCCCAAACAGTATGGAAAACTGGATAATTACCGGTTTCCATACGCAAAACTCGTACTAGGGATCACATCGACTCAACATACATTCATAGTTATGAACATCACACACAATTTGATTCCTTAGATAACACTTTTCTGTTTTAGCATGAATAGCGTCGAGCATAAGTTTAATATTTTGGTGTGTTTCGCACACACACACGTTGTGGGTGCCAGCAGAACCAACTTCAATAACATGCTTCGGTCTTAGTTCATAGAATTTGGATTTGCTGCAGCACTTCATACAAAGTTTATTCAAGCTATACTCTTTAAACTTGAAGAACAATTCGTCAATGTTAAGTAATAATAGCCGCTTTTGAATCTTTGTTTTCTTCTCTCCATCTTGCAATCTGACAGATATGTAATCGTTCATGCCAGGCATAAGTCTGGAGAATTCGTCTGATAGATAAAACTCCTCAACAATCTCAATTTCTTCTGGAGTAATCTTTCTACCTTTTTTTGGGTCTGGTACGGCAAGTATACCCTTTTCTTGTTTCAATAGACGGGCACGTTTCACTTCAGAGACTGTCACAGAAAAATAATCAGCAGTAACTTCTTTACTCCATGACACAGGTGCTAAAGTTAACAAACTAATTACTTCTTTTACTTTCCCTTCCATTTTGAGCTGCATGCATTTCTGTCTTATTTCGCACATTTGAGAAGTATAGTCTAACACACTGAAAGTATTTTTTTTACTGGACGTTGCAGTACTAGTTGCTGTAGTAACCAAACTATCATCTATGTGATTTTTGTGGAGTAATATGAACGCGTTTTTTACTTGCTCCGCTTTCCTGGCAATATCGGGATTTCGACGTTCCTTAGATCGTTTTGCTGCAATCGTTATTGGAGTAACATTTAGAGTATTTGTTATTAATGTTGATCTACGAGGGTATTTTTCAGGAGAAGTTAATGGACTGGAAAAAGCATCATCGCTAACAATGTCTTCCAAAGCAGTCTCCAAATCACCTAGTTTTGAACTGGATTCACTTGTCGATTTCACTTCGAGTTCGTTACTAATATGCAATAACTGTTTGTAACAAGTAACGCATAACTGTTGTCCAGGATAGACATGAATAGCACCGTTCTTCGAAGCAATTTTTTCGCATAAATTCAATGTTATTGATTTGGAACACGACACATTGGGTTGCTTCTTCGGCAAATGAATGCCTAGTGGATTGCTACATTTTTTCGATCTTTGTTTGGCTAACAAATATGCAACAAAACGAGTTGTGTACATTATTTTATGGTGAAGACAAATAGAAGTTATACTTTTCATGTTGGATCTAAAGAGAACTGTTTTACGCGTTTCTTCGTCAAGATCGTCCAACGTAGATAAACTAAAGTCTTCTGGCACAAATCTGGAAGAATAACATGGTGATTTCACATGCTGACCAACTGAACACTGATTTACCGAATTTTTGCCAGCCATTTCATAAAATTCTAGTGAAATACGTCTAAAAACACAGTGTGAAAAATGAAACACTTCGAACACTACACTACAGAGAGAAAATTTGTTCTGCTAGTCACTCAAGGTCGTTTCTACTATGAGTTAAAAAAATTCCCCCTTCCAAAATTGCCGACCGAAAGGAAGTGAAATAGCTTGGGGGATGAAAAAACGCGCACAAAACACAAAAATTTAAGATTATAAACTGCAATATATCTCACGATTAACAAAAAACACCCTCCCAATTTTTTTATATGTGATGTAGACATATCTCTTGTTTCTCGGAAAATTCTACGCTGTTTGTTAAATTGTCGCACTGATTTAATATTAATTTTTAAAGTGTAACCATTTTTTATTTTTTTTCAAATTCCGATAATTCTTAAAAATAAAAAAAAATGTGTAAGATCGACGTAAAATTAAATTTTACGTCGATTGGTTTAGGTTTCATAAAATTATAATAATTAATAAAGACGCAATTAAAGAAAAACAAAAAAATTTATTTGTTTCCAGTTTACGGCAAAATAACAAAAACATAAATTAAAATATTTATATCTCCCAAACTAATAAAGCGATAATTCTGAAAATTTCAGAATCACTTTTTTTGGCCCATCTTTACCCAACCCCTAAAAATGAACGAAATCCTAATTTTAACCGCGCCATCGATCGCCAGATTTCGCGTGGAATGACCCTCTAATGACAATAATTTTGTTACAAAATTATGATATTATCACATGTTTATGATACTTTGAGATTGTAAAGACTGTTGGTTTTCATGATCTGTTTTCATCAAATTCAAAGATTTTTAATTGTCAACAGCTAAATTTCATCAATGGTCGCATGGCTTAGATGGCAAAGCGCCTGCCTAGTAACCAGGAGATCACGAGTTCGAGTCTCGTTGGGACCTATCAGTAAATTCTTCTGTAATGTAATTTCTGTGTTAATCTTTAGGGTAGAAATAGATATCGTCTCTAAAAGTTTGTATAAATTGATATGTGATATCTAGTCTAATGACAATAATTTTGTTACAAAATTATGATATTATCACATGTTTATGATACTTTGAGATTGTAAAGAATGTTGGTTTTCATGATCTGTTTTCATCACATTCAAAGATTTTTAATTGTCAACAGCTTAGTTACATTAATGGTCGCATGGCTTTGATGGCAAAGCGCCTGGCTAGAATGCAGGAGATCGCGAGTTCGAGTCTCGTTGGGACCTATTTGTAAATTCTTGTGTAATTAAATTTTCTGTATTAATCTTTAGGGTTAAAAATCGATATCGTCTCTAAAAGTCTGTATAAATTGATATACGATATCTAGTCTAATGACAATAATTTTGTTACAAAATTATGATATTATCACATGTTTATGATACTTTGAAATTGTAAAGACTGTTGGTTTTCATGATCTGTTTTCATCACATTCAAAGATTTTTAATTGTTAACAGCTTAATTACATAAATGGTCGCATGGCTTAGATGGCAAAGCGCCCACCTAGCAAGCAGGAGATCACGAGCTCGAGTCTCGTTGGGACATGAATGTTAATTTCTGTGTGAATCGTTAGGAAAGAAATAGATATCGTCTCTAAAAGTTTGTATAAATTGATATACGATATCTAGTATAATGACAATAACTGTGTTACAAAATTATGATATTATCACATGTTTATGATACTTTGAGATTGTAAAGACTATTGGTTTTCCTGATCTGTTTTCATCACATTCAAAGATTTTAAATTGTTAACAGCTTAATTACATTAATGGTCGCATGGCTTAGAGGGCTGAGCGCCTGCCTAGTAAGCAGGAGATCACGAGTTCGAGTCTTGTTGGGACCTTTTAGTAAATTCTAGTGTAATTAAATTTCTGTGTTAATCTTTAGAGTTTAATAGATATCGTCTCTAAAAGTTTGTATAAATTGATAAACGATATCTTGTCTAATGTCAATAATTTTGTTACAAAAATATGATATTATCACATGTTTATGATACTTTGAGATTGTAAAGACTGTTGGTTTTCATGATCTCTTTTCATCACATTCAAAGATTTTTAATTGTCAACAGCTTAATTACATCAATGGTCGCATGTCTTAGATGGCAAAGCGCCTGCCTAGTAAGCAGGAGAGCACGAGTTCGAGTCTCGTTGGGACCTATTAGAAAATTCTGGTGAATATTAATTTCTGTGTCAATCTTTAGGGAAGCAATAGATATCGTCTCTAATTGTTTGTATAAATGGATATACGATATCTAGTATAATGACAATAATTTTGTTACAAAATTATGATATTATCACATGTTTATGATACTTTGAGATTGTAAAGACTGTTGGTTTTCATGATCTGTTTTCATCACATTCAAAGATTTTTAATTGTCAACAGCTTAGTTACATTAATGGTCGCATGGCTTAGATGGCAAAGCGCGTGCTTAGTATGCAGGAGATCACGAGTTTGAGTCTCGTTGTGACCTATTAGTAAATTCTAGTGTAATTAAATTTCTGTGTTAATCTTTAGAGTTTAAATAGATATCGTCTCTAAAAATTTGTTTAAATTGATATACGATATCTAGTCTAATGTCAATAATTTTGTTACAAAATTATGATATTATCACATGTTTATGATACTTTGAGATTGTAAAGACTGTTGGTTTTCATGATCTGTTTTCATCACATTCAAAGATTTTTAATTGTCAACAGCTAAATTACATTAATGGTCGCATGGCTTAGATGGCAAAGCGCCTGCCTAGTAAGCAGGAGAGCACGAGTTCGAGTCTCGTTGGGACCTATTAGAAAATTCTGGTGAATATTAATTTCTGTGTCAATCTTTAGGGAAGCAATAGATATCGTCTCTAATACTTTGTATAAATTGATATTCGATATCTAGTATAATGACAATAATTTTGTTACAAAATTATGATATTATCACATGTTCTGTTTTCATCACATTCAAAGATTTTAAATTGTTAACAGCTTAATTACATTAATGATCGCATGGCTTAGATAGCTGAGCCCCTGCCTAGTAAGCAGGAGATCACGAGTTCGAGTCTCATTGGGACCTTTTAGTATTTTCTAGTGTAATTAAATTTTTGTGTTAATCTTTAGAGTTTAAATAGATATCGTCTCTAAAAGTTTGTATAAATTGATAAACGATATCTAGTCTAATGTCAATAATTTTGTTACAAAAATATGATATTATCACATGTTTATGATACTTTGAGATTGTAAAGACTGTTGGTTTTCATGATCTGTTTTCATCACATTCAAAGATCTTTAATTGTCAACAGCTTAATTACATCAATGGTCGCATGGCTTAGATGGCAAAGCGCTTGCCTAGTAAGCAGGAGAGCACGAGTTCGAGTCTCGTTGGGACCTAGTAGAAAATTCTGGTGAATTTTAATTTCTGTGTCAATCTTTAGGGAAGCTATAGATATCGTTTCTAATAGTTTGTATAAATTGATATACGATATCTATTATAATGACAATAATTTTGTTACAAAATTATGATATTATCACATGTTTATGATACTTTGAGATTGTAAAGACTGTTGGTTTTCATGATCTGTTTTCATCATATTCAAAGATTTTTAATTGTTAACAGCTTAATTACATCAATGGTCGCATAGCTTAGATGGCAAAGCGCGCACCTAGTATGCAGGAGATCACGAGCTCGAGTCTCGTTGGGACATGAATGTTAATTTCTGTGTGAATCGTTAGGAAAGAAATAGATATCGTCTCTAAAAGTTTGTATCAATTGATATACGATATCTAGTCTAATGACAATAACTGTGTTACAAAACTATGATATTATCACATGTTTATGATACTTTGAGATTGTAAAGACTGTTGGTTTTCATGATCTGTTTTCATCACATTCAAAGATTTTTAATTGTTAACAGCTTAATTACATAAATGGTCGCATGGCTTAGATGGCAAAGCGCCCACCTAGTAAGCAGGAGATCACGAGCTTGAGTCTCGTTGGAAATAAATAGATATCGTCTCTAAAAAGTTGTATCAATTGATATACTATATCTAGTCTAATGACAATAACTGTGTTACAAAATTATGATATTATCACATGTTTATGATACTTTGAGATTGTAAAGACTGTTGGTTTTCATGATCTGTTTTCATCACATTAGAAGATTTTTAATTGTTAACAGCTTAATTACATTAATGGTCGCATGGCTTAGATGGCTGAGCGCCTGCCTAGTTAGCAGGAGATAACGAGTTCGAGTCTCGTTGGGACCTATTAGTAAATTCTTGTGTAATTTAATTTCTGTGTTAATCTTTAGGGTTTAAATAGATATCGTCTCTAAAAGTTTATATAAATTGATATACGATATCTAGTCTAATGACAATAATTTTGTTACAAAATTATGATATTATCACATGTTTATGATACTTTGAGATTGTAAAGAATGTTGGTTTTCATGATCTGTTTTCATCACATTCAAAGATTTTTAATTGTCAACAGCTTAATTACACTAATGGTCGCATGGCTTTGATGGCAAAGCGCCTGGCTAGAATGCAGGAGATCACGTGTGGCGCACCAGCGCCAAAAGACGGAGAAGGATCTGGCAATGGCAGAGCAGACGACGCAAAAAAAAGGAGACGACAGTGAAGGCGAACGAGTGGAGAAGTCAAGTTGCAAGATTGTGTGTAAAAAAAACCCCTTTTTGTAACCAATAAAGCTGAATCGTTCGCGGAATTTCATAGTTGTCTGTCCCGAATATTTATTTAAGTGCTCGTAGTTTATTACATGGTGCCGAAACCCATACGACGAATACTTCAGGTAGCTAAGTCGAATTGGTCTACTCCCACCGCGTGTGGCCGCAGCCATCTTCCTTTGTCGGTAAGCGTTTCGTATTGTCGTTAAACCTGAACAGATTTTGAACTTGAACGGCATGTTGAACTCGGCAAATTTCAAACTCGAACAGCATTTCGAACTCGAACAAATTTCGAACTCGAACAAATTCCGAACTCGACAGATTTTGAACTCGAACATCATTTCGAACTCGAACAGCAACTGACCCATCCGCACGTCAGTTGTCGAACATATGGCCAGTTGGTCCACAAATGACTAGCGAACTTTATGCCAAAATAATTATATATGTGCACGCGCATTTCAAAGACTACAAGATAACAACTATTAATTTTTCAGATTCGGCTATTTTCCAACTCAAAACAAGAATACCTCAACGGAGTTTAGACTGCTGACTAATTACCCTCCTGTGGTTGAACTTTATTAAACCGATCTCTCATTATCGTACGTTAAATTGAATCGATGAACTAACGAACAAATTTTGTATTCATTATTTTTCTCTCTCGCACAGGTCCTACGTTTTCCCTCTCGAAAGACTTTCCCTCTCATATTTCAACTATTCCCTCACTCGAACACAAAAAAAAAAAAAAAAAAAAAAAGGCGGATGACGAGGAAGAGACGCGACAGGCCGAGCTGCAAGCCCTTTTCACGGCTAGTACTACCGCCAAACGCAGGCACACTAACCTCGCTAGAAGAATTAATACGATAATTCAAAATGGCACGTCTCGTGCAGAACTAAACGATCTCCTGGCATCGCTAAACCAAGCGTACGCAAGCCTAGTAGACGTACACGAACGCTTCGTGACGGTCTCACGGCTTGACGGTGAAGATCTCCACGCGGCGCAAGTTTATTTGGAAAGCGTCCAAATATTACACACCGCTTGCCTCGGGCATGTTGAGCGTGCACAAAGGGCAGGTGCAGCAGGAGGATGGAATGTATCCGTAAACGTTAACGCGACAAGTCACAGCGCCCGAGATGAGATACCTGACAACGACGATGATATACCTGTCAACGACGATGAGCAACAAAACGCGCCAGTCGCGCCCAATCGAAACGTTGCATTCGCCATTGAAAACGACAGTCAAGTAAATAACGATGCCACCGGTCGCCATAACCTGGAAACAAACTTCGAGTCTAATCCGAAAATCGACCAAGTCGCGTTGGCTAAGCGACGAAAACTCGATCTCGAATTTTTGTTACAACAGAAGAAGGTTCAAATTGAGCGTGAGCATATGGATCTCGAAACTAAAAGCCGGAGAGAACAAGAAGACATCTTATTCCAAATTCGAAAGGAAGAACAGCTGCTTGCCTTTCTGCAACCAGTAGCGACAGCAAGTAGCAATTTGTGTTCCACCCCAATCGAAACGCGTCAAAACAATTTTTTCGCCGGAGTTTCGTCTGTCAATGCCCCGTTTCCCGTTTTGACACCCCTTGCACCTAATGTAACAGAAGAATGCATTCCACTTTCATCGCGAACGCAGCCCATTTTCGCCCCATCGTCAACATACGCTCCTTCACACCGTTGGCCCAAGCTGGTTGTAGCAAAGTTCGACGGTGACCCTCGCGGCTGGACCAAATACGCACGTAATATCAATGCAACTCTTGGAGAAACTAGCATGCCAGACTCGCTTAAACTACTAGCGCTACAAGAAAGCTTAATGGAAGTCATTCAAAGGCGGATGGCCCATGTCTTAACCGGTTCTCGAGCGTTTCAAGCCGCATGGGCAGAAATTGAATCCAAATACGGCAACCCTGGCTTAATAATTCAGGCTCATAACCAGCATCTGCAGCAGCTCGCACCTTTCAAAACCGGCGATTTCAGCGGGCTCTTCGACATGGCGACAGCCGTTCGCGACGCAGTTTCAAGTGTTAGTCCCGAAAACTGCATTATGTTCACCTCGGTTATCGGTTCGCTCCCCGCGAAAATGCCAATGCATCTGCAGACTGACTGGGGCAAGCTCGCCTACAGCCTTAAGCGAATGCCTACGATTATTGATTTCGACAGATGGATAGATACAGTTGTCGGAGCCGAAGAACTACGTGGTGCCAAGTTAACGTTAAACAGCAACCAGGCCGTCAAGACTCCAGCCGCTAATTACACTCGCAACAACATCCAATCGGCCGGCAGTAGCAACTACAACAATCGCGGTCCAACAATTCTCGCTGGGTCATTATTGCCTAACACCGCGACAGAATGTCCCGCTTGTCACGAAAAAGCTGGCCATCGCCTCGAAAGCTGCAACACGTTCACCCGCATGCTCGTGAACGTGAGCAACACTGTGCGCCACGAATAACCGTTGTTTCAAGTGCCTCATTCGCGGACACTATGCAACCAAGTGCAGAAAGCCCTACAATGGTTGTAGCGAATGCGGTGGCCCCCACCATCTCCTGCTTCACGGTGCCGACCGCCAATTCCCAGCTGCTTCATCAAAGCAAGGTAACAATTTAAGTGTCCTATTAGTTCACGCGCCACGTAACAGCATCGGGCCAGTCCTGCTGGCAATAGTCCGAGTAATAGTCGAAGCTGGTAATCGTTCTCGCACAGTATTTGCCGTTCTCGACCCCGGAAGTGAAGCAACCCTTGTAACGCGTTCATTGGCGGACCGTTTAAACTTAAAGGGCTATCCCACCAAAATTCATTTCGGTTCCTTTGCCAGTTCGACGCTGCTCGACACATCCGTAGTGTCATTTCGGTTGCGCTCAGCGGAAAGCAAGCACTCCTTCGCACTGGATGAGGCGTTCGTGGTCCCAAATATCAATCTCTCGCATCGAAAAATTAATTGGCCGAAAATGAAGTATGGATGGCCGCACCTCGCTTGTTTACAATTACCAGCAATCGACTCAACTAAGGTCGAAGTCTTGATAGGAATGGATCTACCATCAGCCCACCAAACACTTCGTGTAATTACACCTCTTGCCAATGAAGACGGGCCTTCGGCACACGAAACGTGCTTTGGCTACGCAGTTGTTGGAAAAATTCCCCGATCCCTTGTTTCTGGTCCAAGCCTTAAAATAGACGTCAACCTCGGGTCTACAGAAGTGGAACCGTCGCTAGCAACCACCGTTGAACGCTTCCAGTCAAACCAGTCATTCGGCGTCGTTGTAAAATCAAAATCGAAAAAATCCCAGGAAGAAGAAGATCAGCAGATGTTAAACGTGATCAAGCGGTCAATAAAATTCGTTGGATGTGGCTACGAAATTGAGTTACCCATTCGACCAGAAGTGTCCGTCGTTCCAAACAACCGAAGTCAAGCGCTTTCTCGATTTTTTGGCGTCGAGCGCCGCCTCGCGGAGCCGGCGATGCGTGACGTGGCATCAAATTATGAAAAGATTATGCAGAATCTCATTTCGTCCGGCACCGTGATTGCTGTGTGCCAGTCCGACTTATGTGAACCACAGGGTAAAATCTGGTATCTCCCGCATTTTTTTGTAGTAAACCCCAACAAACCACAAAAAATTCGTGTAGTGTTTGATGCTAAAGCACGTTTTTGTTCGACCTCGTATAATTCCATCATGTTGCGCGGACCGCCATCTATTCCCAGCTTAGTCGGTGTGCTTCTGCGCGCTCGTCAGTTTCGTGTTGCGCTTTCCGCCGATATCACAGCGTTTTATCATCGCATCGGCGTAGCCAGTCAACACCAGCCCCTGCAGCGTTTCGTTTATTGAAGATTCGGCAGCAAAGAGCCAATACTGACGTATCAATTCACTACCCTAATTTTTGGAGCTGTATTCTCATCATCCGCGGCCGTTTACACTCTACAACATGCAGCCAGCGAATGTGCTGCCTTTCCTCGAGTTGCGGCCAAGATGCCAGACAACTTCTACTCAGACAATCTTATCGACTCCTTCGAAACAGAGGATGAGGCGATTAAATTCAGCATGGCGGTAAGGCAATCCCTCGAAGCTGGTGGATTCAGTTTGACGGCATTTGCGTCGTCTGCTCCGCGAGTGCTCGAAAGCATTCCCTTGCATCAAAGGTCAGCTAGCGTTTTAGACCTCAACGTGGACGCCTTGCCGGTAGAATACCATCTAGGAATCGAGCTAGATCTAACAACAGATTCGTACAGTGTCAGGGTCAAAACGATACCCCAAGTGTCCACTAGAAGAGAAATGCTAGCTGCCATGTCGCTGACGTTCGACCCGCTTGGAATCTGTCTCCCGGTTATCGCTGGGGCTAAATTACTGTTTCAGCTTACAGACAGATTGGAGAGAAACGCTCGCGGGTGGGACCAGCCTTTGCCAGCAGACCTGCTGGAAAAGTGGAATGTTTGGGCAGATGGGTTGGCCAAGCTATCGTTCCCTAATGTGAGCAGATGTTTCCGCCCCGCCGATTTACCATTTTTGGGCTCTGTATCTCGGCTGATCGTGTTTGCTGACGCGTCATCAGTCGCGTTTGGAGCGGTCGCCTACCTCCGCACACAATTGAATAACAAGGTCCATGTAAGTTTCGTGATGGCAAAGGGTCGTTCAGCATCATTGAGGCCAACGACAATTCCACGGATGGAGTTACAGGCGGCTGTACTGGCCGTGCGCTTGTCAGCACTAATAAAAAAGGAACTCCGCATCCCAATTGCTTCTGTTGAATATCACACCGACTCTCAGATCGTTTTATGGCAGCTGCGATCCGATGACCATGGACGTCCGTCATTCGTGCGCGCAAGAAGAGAGGAGATCCTCGCCCACTCGGCACTCAACGACTGGCATTTCGTTCGTAGTAGCGATAACCCGGCCGACGAATGTACTCGCGGTGTCACACCGAAAGACTTTGGTCCTGGTTGCCGTTGGATTACTGGCCCCTCTTTTCTCATGGATCCGTCCTATGTTGCAGAGCCATTTGACCATCGCGCCACTAAACCTTCTGAAAAGAAAGACGATGAAACACTGACCATCAGCATTGGGCATCTGGATGTCGCGCCATATTGCTGCCACCCGAAGGCAGCCGCCGTATCTAAGCTCATATCCCACGCCACGGAACTAAGCATTCTGAAACGCGAAGTTGCCCAGCTGGTGCGACACGATCCGGCCACGCAAGCGGAGCCGACCGTTGGAGAGCTTGCAGAAGCCCTTCGCGTGTGCTTGCTGGTCTCCCAAAGTGAAGTTTTCGTGCGCGATTGCAAGGCCCTTCTTAACGGAACCGAAATTCCTCGAAATTCAGTGCTGCGGCGTGTTGGCCCATACATCGATCCGGATTGTGGCTTAATGAAAGTGGACGGAAGGTTGGAGCACGCCGAACTCCCGGCGCGCACTCGTCACCCAACTATTATTGCATCGAACCACCCGATGACCAGGTTAATCATAGAGGATTGTCACCAAAAAGTGCGGCACTCCGGCGTTGAGCACACCTTAAGCATCTTGCGCGAGCAATATTATCTCCCCCAGGGTCGCAGGGCCATCCGTCGGGCATTGAGAAAATGTGTCAAGTGCAAGCTCTTACGTTCCCTGCCCCAAGCACCAAAAATGGCAAGCCTACCAAAAGAACGTCTTCAGGCTTTCCTTCGCGTTTTTACAAATGTCGGCCTCGATTGTTTTGGGCCATTCCAGGTCGTAATCGGAAGGCGATCAGTTAAAAGATATGGCCTTCTTATCACCTGCCTTTCCTCTCGTGCGGTGCACCTGGAGGTCCTCGACTCAATGGATGCTGATTCCTTCATTATGGCCCTTCGCCGGTTCATTTCCCTCCGCGGCAGTCCAGCCGTCGTATATTCGGACAACGGCACGAATCTGAAGGCAGGCGGCAAGGAGCTCGCCGAAGGAATCAAAAACTTAAACTCTATTCGCGTATCAGGAGAAATGGCGGACCGTGGAATTGACTGGCGGTACTCGCCACCAACCGGCTCACACTACGGCGGAATTTGGGAGCGGCTAATTGGCTCCAGCAAGGCAGCATTGCGTGCCATTCTCGAGACCCGCTCAGTTAACGACGAAGTGCTGCGCACCGTGTTTGCCGAAGTTGCGTCGCTCTTAAACAGCCGACCCCTCACCCATGTTCAAACGGACCCGAATGAGCCCGGAGCCGCTGACCCCGAATCATTTTATGCTTGGTGGACCGCACCCTCATCGTGCACCCGATCGAGAAGAAGCATTTGACGGACTAACGAGGCGTCGCTGGAAGCAGGCCCAGTTTATCGTCGACCAGTTCTGGCGACGATGGATGAGAGAATATCTTCCCAGTCTCATCGAGCGCAAGAAATGGGAAAAATCAGTTCGTCCTCTTTTAGTCGGCGACAAGGTCCTAATAATGGACGAGAACAACAAGCGAGGAGAATGGTTAATGGGCTCGATCGTGGCCGTTCACCCGAGCCACGACGGAGTCATGCGGAAAGCAACAGTCAAAACGGCTAATTCTGTGTTAATCCGACCCACTGTTAAACTCTGTTATATTTAAGGTCAGCGCCCGGAGTAATCACGTTATCAGCTCTGCGCTGGCTTGGACTGTGGCGCACCAGCGCCAAAAGACGGAGAAGGATCTGGCAACGGCAGAGCAGACGACGCAAAAAAAAGGAGACGACAGTGAAGGTGAACGAGTGGAGAAGTCAAGTTGCAAGATTGTGTGTAAAAAAAACCCTTTTTGTAACCAATAAAGCTGAATCGTTCGCGGAATTTCATAGTTGTCTGTCCCGAATATTTATTTAAGTGCTCGTAGTTTATTACATCACGAGTTCGAGTCTCGTTGGGACCTATTAGAAAATTCTTGTGAATATTAATATCTGTGTGAATCTTTAGGGAAGAAATAGATATCGTCTCTAAAAGTTTGTATAAATTGATATACGACATCTAGTCTAATGACAATAACTGTGTTACAAAATTATGATATTATCACATGTTTATGATACTTTGAGATTGTAAAGACTGTTGGTTTTCATGATCTGTTTTCATCACATTCAAAGATTTTAAATTGTCAACAGCTTAATTAAATCAATGGTCGCATGGCTTAGATGGCAAAGCGCCAGCCTAGTAAACAGGAGATCACGAGTTCGAGTCTTGTTGCGACATGATTGTTATTTTCTGTGTGAATCTCTAGGAAAGAAATAGATATCGTCTCTAAAAGTTTGTATAAATTGATATACGATATCTAGTCTAATGACAATAACTGTGTTACAAAATTATGATATTATCACATGTTTATGATACTTTGAGATTGTAAAGACTGTTGGTTTTCATGATCTGTTTTCATCACATTCAAATATTTTTAATTGTTAACAGCTTAATTACATCAATGGTCGCATGGCTTAGATGGCAAAGCGCCTACCTAGTAAGTATGAGATCAAGAGTTCGAGTCTCGTTGGGACATGAATGTTAATTTCTGTGTGAATCTCTTGGAAAGAAATAGATATCGTCTCTAAAAGTTTGTATCAGTTGATATACGATATCTAGTCTAATGACAATAACTGTGTTACAAAATTATCATATTATCACATGTTTATGATACTTTGAGATTGTAAAGACTGCTGGTTTTCCTGATCTGTTTTCATCACATTCAAAGATTTTAAATTGTTAACAGCTTAATTACATCAATGGTTGCATGGCTTACATGGCAAAGCATCTGCCTAGTAAGCAGAAGATCACGAGTTCGAGTCTCGTTGGGACCGATTTGTAAATTCTTGTGTAATTAAATTTCTGTGTTAAGCTTTAGGGTTAAAAATAGAGATCATCTCTAAAAATTTGTATAAATTGATATACGACATCTAGTCTAATAACAATAACTGTGTTACAAAATTATGATATTATCACATGTTTATGATACTTTGAGATTGTAAAGACTGTTGGTTTTCATGATCTGATTTCATCACATTCAAAGATTTTTAATTGTCAACAGCTTAATTTCATGAATGGTCGCATGGCTTAGATGGCAAAGCGCCTGCCTAGTAAGCAGGAGATCACGAGTACGAGTCTCGGTGGGACCTATTAGAAAATTCTGGTGAATATTAATTTCTGTGTCAATCTTTAGGGAAGAAATAGATATCGTCTCTAAAAGTTTGTATAAATTGATATACGATATCTAGTATAATGACAATAATTTTGTTACAAAATTATGATATTATCACATGTTTATGATACTTTGAGATTGTAAAGACTGTTGGTTTTCATGATCTGTTTTCATCACATTCAAAAATTTTTAATTGTCAACAGCGTAATTACATTAATGGTCGCATGGCTTAGATGGCAAAGTGCCTGCCTAGTAAGCAGGAGATCACGAGCTCGAGTCTCGTTGGGACCAGTGTATCGTATTTGAAAAAAAACGAGTATTTTAAAAATACAAATACTATATTTTAAAATACTCGTCCTTCAAAATACATTTTTTCTCCCAAAACCTCAAATACCAAATAAAATAAAATACAAATACAAATACAAAAACAAAATACTTTTTTCCTTTATGGAGCAGTTGGACATCCTACGTTGCGCATTCTCCGCAAATGCGAAAATCAAATATGTGTGTAATCTGTGGTACGCTGTCTACAGCGTCTTATGGGAAAACCAACCATTTCAATTTTAAAATATTGTTTTCTTCTCTATAACTATGTTTTACCTCACTGTTGTACCTAACAGTGGATTTGCTATTCATTGGTGATAACCAAATTTTTCCCTCCATCTCCTTTTAAGTCTAATTTATTTGTAGTTAATTTTTGCTTAAGAGTCCTTTTTTGTGATCGACCCGGCTAGCAGAAGAACCCGAATTCTTTAGCTAGCTTGTGTATTGTTGTTCACTCTATAAACGTCAAACTTGTAAGTTTAACAAGATAAAGTGTTGCGTACGAAACTGTGATTTGAATCACAAGGATGGAGTTAAATTTTTAAGTTTTCCTAAAAACCTCCCACGCTTTCCTTCGCAAATTCTGGAGTTGTTGTACTTCGTTTGAACAGTGAATTTTTTTTAGGGAAAACTTAAAAATTTAACTCCATCCTTGTGATCCTTTTCACAGTTTCGTACGCAAACTTAACTGTCTGTCCAAGGTTTTGTCTTGCCGACATTCTTGTCACTGAATCAGAGGATATGGCAAGTTATTAGCTTATGCCATTACGTATTTTAAGAATGTTCAATAACTTAAACACTTACCGCGGGTATTATACAAGTTCTTCAGAACGCACAGTAATAAGAAACCATCCGATTTGTAGAGAACTAAAGATATACATTAAAGAAACTTGTGGTTTAATGAAAACACACACGAGACAAACAGACGACGAAAAATGCAATTGAAAGTTTTGAAACTAGAAAAGGCTATTGCAAAACGTTTTGCAGGTGCAATAACGCTGTCAAAATGAAGTTACTTTCGATTCATACACTGTTGCCAATTTACAAACTTCAAATCTTTGAAAAAAAAGTATTTTGTATTTGTATTTGTATTTTATTCACTTTCAGCGTAAACGACCAATACAAATACAAATACTTTAAATAAGAAACAGCCCAAATACAAATACCGAATAAAATACGTATTTTAAGTATTTTATTTTAATACCCAAATACGATACACTGGTTGGGACCTATTAGTAAATTCTTGTGTAATTTAATTTCTGTGTTAAGCTTTAGGGTTAAAAATAGATATCATCTCTAAAAATTTGTATAAATTGATATACGACATCTAGTCTAATAACAATAACTGGGTTACAAAATTATGATATTATCACATGTTTATGATACTTTGAGATTGTAAAGACTGTTGGTTTTTATGATCTGTTTTCATCACATTCAAAGATTTTAATTGTTAACAGCTTAATTACATCAATGGTCGCATGGCTTAGATGGCAAAGCGCCTACCTAGTAAGCAGGAGATCACTAGTTCGAGTCTCGTTGGGACATGAATGTTAATTTCTGTGTGAATCTCTAGAAAGAAATAGATATTGTCTCTAAAATTTTGTATCAATTGATATACGATATCTAGTCTAATGACAATAACTGTGTTACAAAATTATGATATTATCACATGTTTATGATACTTTGATATTGTAAAGACTGTTGGTTTTCATGATCTGTTTTCATCACATTCAAAGATTTTTAATTGTTAACAGCTTAATTACTGTCGAGTCTCGTTGGGACCTATTCGTTAATTCTTGTGTAATTAAATTTCTGTGTTAAGCTTTAGGGTTAAAAATAGATATCATCTCTAAAAATTTGTATAAATTGATATACGACATCTAGTCTAATAACAATAACTGTGTTACAAAATTATGATATTATCACATGTTTATGATACTGTAAGATTTGCCAGGCGTGTATTTATTAGACTTCTACAATAGCAATACAATCAAACCAAGAAGCATGGCACTACTCTGAATATTGTTGCGAATAACACTGCTTTTATACAGAATTGCAAGTGGCACATTGGGTGTGGCTTAGATGGCGGTGGCGTGTGGTCACTTGGTCATGTAAGCGTTGCCTTGGTGTACACCTTGCGTACACTCAATGTCCGTGCAGATTTGCCATCTTCTGTAAAGCGTAAATAATGCAGTTGTCTCGTTACATTCCTTCCCCCCTGTGCGGCAGGATAAATTGGTCCTCCAATTTTACCTTTGTGTGCAGACTACAGGTCTTAGGAAGGCAACGTGAATTGCGCCAAAATATATAGTTATAAGAAGCGTCTAAAATATTGTAGCATTGGTGATGATTAAAATAATGGGGTGTTATTTTCTTTTAGATGATGTCTGGCTGTTGGTACACTTGTTTTTTCTTTTTATCACTCGGAATTTTCGGAATAGATTCCGAATGCTAGTTTCGTCATCTATATAGTCCTGTGCATATTTTCCGTCCATATTGAGGTTATCATCTCGACCTCCTCGACGTAACAATATCTATAATATCTGTATGCCTGTGCCTTACAGCTATTTGTAATGCAGTGTCCTTTGATGTGCGTGATCTTTTATTGATGAATTCCGCTGGACATACTTCCGCGACGAATTTGTTGTTATATTTAGCAGCATAATGTAGCACTGTTTCTTCATCCAGCGTTTGGTGCACAATAATGCGATCCTTCCACAAATATTTAATACATTCCATATTATTGAGAGCTATAGCCACTAGTAATGGTGGCTCTCCCATGCTGTTTTGGATGTTGAATGTATTACCGTGATGGGATAAAATACGGAGTAAATGGACATTATTATCCGCTGCTGCTCGGTGTGCTATTGTTATCCCCTCCTCGTAAATATTGCTATCAGCTCCGTATTGAAGGAACATATCCGTCACATCGAATCTTTCTTTTATCACACTCCCGTGTAATAATGTCGTTCCATTGGGGAAAACAGTGTCCAGAATTTGTTTTATGTTTTTCCCATTTTCTCTTGCTTCTAGTAGATGGTTTCTGATCATTTCTCTTGATACTTCCAGCAAATTGTAGTTGAATTCTCCTTTCATCAACATCGTTATGGCTACGATTCTTCTTCGTGTCATCTCCGTGTCCATAGCTGGGAATGTTTTCATCATACAGTTTTTACAGTAGGCCGTTTGTGTTATTAAGGGAACTGGCAAGGACCAAGTTTCCTGTTCTTCTTCGTTGTTGATTAGACTTACTGCCTTACAGTTGACAACCGTTTCACTGTCTGACGACGATGGGTCTAAGTCACTTTCTATTTTACTGTAGTAGTAACCCACTTTACTCGATGATGTTTCTTCTTCTTCCGTTTCTGATGGTGATATAGAACTTTTCTCTTGTATAAATTCACAATCGCTTTCACTATTGCTGTATCTTTTCTTTTGCATAAATTCACAATCACTGTCACTTTTGCTGTATCTTGTTACGTCTTCTTCCATACTTATATTCCGTGATATCTGCATACTTTCACTTGCGTTCGCACTAATTTGTATATCACTTTTAACTTCATTACCCATTAGATTAGCTAAGAGTTCGTCTTCCCAGTCGTTTCCTGTTGGTAGCGTTTCACTTATTTCCAATTGCGGGGTATCTTCTTCAATCCAAGTCATCAAGATTTCGTCACTCCAGTCAACATTTGTTAGTTCTACGTTTTTCTTGGTTGGGTCCATTTTTTTTTTTTTTTTTTAATGTATCTTTCCGTGGAAGGTTGGTAATACAACAAAAAAGTTTTTTCTTGCTTGTTTGTCTGTTATATAGTTGGAGTACCTACCCCTAACATGCTCAAGGTTGCTTACGATTATCTACTAAAGAAATCTACTTTGAATGTCAATGTTTTTTTTTTGTTTTTTTAGATGTCCTTTGTCTTCTAGTCTGAGAAGCATTTCTACAATATATGTGAATCTTTTGTTTAATTGATCCCCCAAAACTTCTTACCTTATATGTAAATGCTAGATTTTTACGACTTCACCTTATATAGAGTTTCGTCTCGTACACAATTTCTCTCTTCTGCAAAAATTTATGGAAGGTTATTTCTTCTCCCCCTCCCTTTTTTGTTTTTTTATTTTTTTTTATTATTTTATTATTATTATTATTATTTTTTTTTAAGATTGCGTCAAGGCGATCGAAGTAGTCTGGTGTAGCGTGGTCTTTGTTCTCCAGTTGTCGCTTGACTATCTTTGCTGTTGTTTTTTGAATCCCCATTTTCCGTCATTATGTACACGTTAGATTTCGTTTCTCAGCATCTTGGTGAAATTAGAATGGCTTTTTCGCTTTTCCACCCGTTGATCTTTCAAAATCCGTGTTGTGAATTTCGTCGCTTCACGACTGCCGATGTGCAGTTGTTCGAAGAGTTGTTCAACAAGGTTCGGAGTGGTGTATCCTTTCCCGTGGCTCCCGTATTCGTGGTACAGCCTGTCTGGTGTAACGACTTTTATTACAAGTAAGCCCGTCTTTTTGTTCATTTGTGTTATCCTTTTCTTGTTTTTCGGAATTCTTTTCTTGTTTTGTTATTTTTGTTCTATTTTCTTTTTAGTTATTTTTATTATTATTTTTTTTTAGTGAATATCCTGGCTATGCCCGACTTCGCGATATTCTTCCACTGCTGCACGCACGGTTCTTGTGGTGGGCAGAATCCGGGGATGATATTTATCATCCTTCGGTTTCAGTTTCCAATATATATCCGGAGCTGACGTATTCCGATATCCAGATACGACTTGAGCACCGTCAAGTCCGATTGGCTGTTTTGAATCATTTGGCTGATTCTGCTGAGGAAGATTGATTTGTTTTCCGTCGGTGTACTCTATTTTTCACTATGGTTTTGTTTTTGTATTTTGTTTTTGTTTTTGTTTTTGTTTTTGGTTTTGTTTTTGTTTTAACTACTGATTGGAAATAAAATCCTTTTCTACATTTACGATTTTTTTTTTTTTTTTTTTTTAAAGTACTGATTGGAAATAAAATCCTTTACTACATCTATGATTTTTTGTTTTTTTTTTTTTTTTTAAGTACTGATTGGAAATAAAATCCTTTACTACATCTATGATTTTTTTTTTTTTTTTTTTTTAATCGTTATTTGTTAATTGTGCATTTTAAATGGCCTTCTGGAGTACATCTGCATAGATCCTCCCACACCATTCCGTAGCCAACGACATAGCTGCAGGTCGTATGACTTCCCGTACACTCCTTGTTTTGCTCGTTTTCCCATTTTAATTCTTCGATAGGATACAATTTTCCTTTCTTTGGTGCACTCGGTGTGTTTATCGACGTAAGGGTTTCTTTTGGTGTTTCTGTTGCTAACGTCATTAAAGGTGCAAATTCCCTAATGAATGGTTTTTCATTTGCTCCTCCAGCGCTGTAGATGGGTTCTGGTATCATTGAATCCATTTCTTGACCATCACTTTCGCTTACGTTACGTGATTGCTTGCGTCGTCTGAAGCTTTCATTAATCCGTGGAATAGGATTACAGGCAATAAAAATTCTTAGACAGATGAGAAATAGGATGAATCCTATCGCTGAGAGAGCCATGATTTTTAAGGTGTCAAACCAGGAAAACATGTTTCCGATTTGATTGTCCTGTTCTTCTGTTACTAGGATGTCAGGTAACTCTTTGCCTTCGCCTTCATTAATTCGTCCCACCAGGTCATTTAGGATGTTTAGCTGTTCCATTTCCATTGTTCCATGAGCTGGATGGTTCCTTAATCCATAGTCGAAACTGTTTAAGTGCAGTTCTTCGAATTCTGCAATTAAATCCAGATTTGAGGTGTGTATGGTCGCCTCTTGTTTAATCCAGTCTCCTGCTGTTGCGTTATGTTGCCACGTATGAGGGTATCCGTTGATGTTTATCAATTGTGATTTCCAAAAACACTCCGAATACGGGTGAATAGACCATCCGCCGAGTCCGATCGTACAGTTGTTTTTTCCATAAACGAAAAATGGCTGGAACCCACACTTGGTCTCTTTTGCTGATAGTGATATCCTTTTTGGGTCGCATTGTTGCAATGTCATGGCTTGACCAAAACCATATATCCTTGTACACATTGGAAGTCCGAGTGCGGCGGCTGCAAGCAATCCATTTGTTTGGGCTAAGATTATGGCTTGCGTTCGTTTTATCTTTGATAACTGACAGTATACATCCCGAATTTCTTTTGCCAATTTATTGTCGTGTTCAGTTTCAATACTGATTTTGTATTGCTCGTGCATCTTTCCAAGCTCGTATTTTATCAAGTCACTTAGCTCCTCAGTGGATTTTGGTAGACCGTTACTTGTATTAGCGTCATTTAGCGGTCGAAAGTCATCTACTACAATTTCGTGTGCTGTATTTTCTTTTTGTTGTCTTGAAGCCTTAAATTGATCATTTGAATTTTTGTCTTGAAATTCTGACTTATCTCGGGTTGTATTGTGTTGTCTCTCAATTTTGTCTATATCTTTTTCTTCATTATCCTTTGATTTTGTTATTTCAGTGGTTGTTGTTTCGTTTGGCTGTTCTCTTACTTGACTAGGTGTAAAATATTTTAGGCTTATAGTTGACTCGGTGGACGAAATAATTTCAGCTTGGTTAGATTTTGGTTTTATTGTGTCTGTCGTTGTGGTTTCTGTGTTAACTTTTTCTGTAGTTGTAGATGACTGTGTCGTGATAGTCGTTTTGAGTGATGTACTAGTTAATGTTGTTGATGCGGTTGTTGATGTTATTGTTGGTAATTTCTCTGCTTCTGTTGATTTTGTAGTAGATTTTGATGTTGTAGTTGATTTGGGTGTAGAGGCTGGTATTTGTGTGATAGAGGTTGTTTTTAGTGTGGTAGTATTTGGCTTTTGAATGATGGTGGTCGGTTTTTGTGTGGTAGTGGTCGGTTTTTGTGTGGTTGTGGTCGGTTTTTGTGTGGTTGTGGTCGGATTTTTTGTGGTTGTTGTCGGCTTTTTTGTGGTAGTAGTTGATTTTGTTGTTGTTGTTCTGAAGGTTGTTGTCGGTTTTTTT
This sequence comes from Daphnia magna, assembly GCF_020631705.1. Lineage (NCBI taxonomy): Eukaryota > Metazoa > Arthropoda > Branchiopoda > Diplostraca > Daphniidae > Daphnia > Daphnia magna. The sequence continues at coordinate 3,179,980 of NC_059188.1, forward strand.
GTGGTTGTAGTCGGCCTAATCGTTGTTGTTGTTGTTTCTGTCTTCGCACTTGTTGTTACCTTGGCTGCAATGGAAGGTATGACTGATTTATCTGTTGTAGCAGTCATGGATGTTGCTGACTTTGTCGTTATGGTCGAATTTTTAGTTATTCCTTCCGTTGCGTTTGTTTTATAGTTAATCTCCTTTGGATTACGATGGTTCAATGGTGGCAAGATTGGTAGATTTTTTCCAAATAAAGCGTGTTGAGTATGTAGAGATATTATTGCTGCTGCCGACAATGTTCTAGGTTGATGTGGATTCCGGTACTCGAAGCTAAAATGTTGTTTCTGGCTTGTTCCATGACAGTGTCCCAACGATAATTTGTCGATCCGTCTTGTTAGGCATTTCCGGTCCGAAGCGCCTGAATGAAGTCCTGTTCTATCACTGGCCATTAATTGTCCTGTGTGATCGAATGTTCCCCAGATGGAACTTTTATCTGAGCATTCGTGCAGGATGAGCATCGTTGTGTTTGCTTTAATGCAGTTGTTTGTGTTAAATGGTCTTATCGTGAAGTCGGAGGAATATTCGAAGGCTTGGCCCTTGCTGGAGGCTTCGCTACAGTTGGCCACGGTTGTTTGTGATTGCACCAAGGGGTCATTACTTGTTAATAATTTTTGTAGGCTTGTTTGACATTTGATCCAATTAGGATCGCATGCTTCGAGGGTTATTGGTTTGTCAACGCCATTGTGTGTTAAACATTTTTCATCGGGTGACTTACCATGTTTCATTAGTCCCCATCCTATCATGTCCCATATGATATTTCCTCTCCCATGGTTCCGTTTTAATAATCCTCCGAAAATTGGCGAACTGACGGTTGTTGTCACTGATGTCCTCTGTTCCAACTGGATTTCTTCGAATTCGTCAATGGATGCATCTGGGAAATTATCCAACACATCCGGGTTTGTTGTTAGGATTTCGATAACCCATTGTTGACTTTCACTAATTGTCCCCTGTCTACTGCATGTTTTTAGTGTTGCTAATCTAACTCGTCCCTCTTCTTCATCATGTAAGGTGATGCATAGGCCTGTTTCCAGAGAAATCCATTGGTAGTTAGTTAAATCCAGGATCCACCTTGATGTGTTTTCGGTGCAATTTTCTGCCATAATTTGATTGTTTGCATTTGCCACGATGCAGATGTTAGTGTTTATAAGCCTTATGGTATGATCTACGATGTATTCGAATTTTGTTCCTGTTGGCAAAGGGTCTTGGATATCATATTGGTTGTGGACTGATACTTGCGTGCTTATTGATGAGCCATTAACCATGAGATACGCAATTGTATCTTTTTTAATCATTATTCCATTTTCTTCTACGTTTGTTATTATAGGATGTCCCAATCGTATCGAACCCCATGCATACGATATGCTGTAAAGTCTTTTACCCCTTGCTTCTTTTTCAGCACGGTTGTCAAAAAATTCAATTTCGTTATTAGTCGACCGTTTTACTTTGCTCGCTATTGGATCTGCGTATTCATTGCAAGACCATGTATCTACATTTACTTGGTTCTCACAGGATGGCAATGAAATTTTAAAATTGTTGTATAACTTTGTGGTCGTCTCTCCTGGAAAAATAAGAAATGTCAAAGGTATCCCTACTACTTTAAATCCAGGTTGGGTAAATTCTTTATTATTTATATCTGGTTTGTTAGAGAAAGTTATTTCTATCTGTTTGTTATTATCTAGAAGACGGCTAGTGTTTACATTAACCATTGAGTTTGTTAATTCTATACAGAGATAAGGAGATGGCTCACTCCACGTAAAGCCCAGCAGTCGACATTTTCCCTCCTCCCCCTGTCTAGCAGACGAATTCGACCGCGCTGCTCCTTTCGGCCAGCTCCGGAATCATGGCTGTACTTGGCGGTAAGGACGGTATGGTTTAAAACGTGAAGGGGGAGCGCTACTGGGAAATCCTTACCGCCAAGTACAAAAAAAAATTAATTGCATTTTAGAAATTGGATGCCTGATTTCTCGATCTTACATTATATCGTGAGGTTGTCCTAAAGTCAGAATTAGTCTGGTCTATTGGATTGGGGAATAGCATTCTTGGATCTAAGAATGATATTATGGGTTCTTTCAGTCCCAGTTGCTTTTTAGGCCTCCCTGGTCTTCGTCTAATGGCTGTCGTTTCTGCTTTTCTCGCTTCGATCTCTTGTTCTTGTTTGGCTGGAGCATCTCGTGCCATATAAGGTTTAAGTCGGTTGCAGTGAACAATCGATTTTTGTTTTTCATTTGTAATGTTTTGGATTTCGTACGTAATTTCTGAGAAACCACGTATGATTTTAAATGGACCATTCCATCTATTTATAAATTTTCCGGCTTGGGGTGGTGCTTTTAATAGTACCAGATCACCTGGATTGTACTTGACACTTTTTGTCCCATCATCATAATACTTTTTCTGCTTCGTTTGTGCTTTGAACAAATGTTGGTTCGCTAATTCTTGTGCCTTTTTCCACTGGCGTGAATATTCTTCATGTTGATTTCCTTCTATTTCGTAATGACGGTTGATCTTAATGTCGTTTGGTAAAATGGGTTCTCTTCCGTAGAAAAGGTAAAATGGGCTATCTTTAAGAGTTGCTTGTTTAGACGTGTTGTATGCGAATGTGACGAATGGCAGATATCTGTCCCATTCCTCGGGTTCGTCTACCACATAACAAGCAAGCATATCACATAGCGTTCTGTTAAACCTTTCTACTAATCCATCGGTTTGTGGATGATATGCAGTTGTACGCATCTGTTTTATCTTAAATAGTTTACATATTTCTTGAACAATATTTGACAAAAAATTTGTTCCTTGATCTGTCAACACGATTTCTGGGGCTCCATATTTTGTTATTAACTTATTTACTAGAATATTGGCTATTGTTTGTGCTGGTTTGGTTTTCATTGGAAATGTAAAGACAAATCTACTGGCATAGTCTGACAATACTAAAATATATTTATATCCCTTGACACTTTCTTGAATTGGTCCAACTACATCCATTGCAATTCTTTCCCATACCCTATCTACTGGTGGCAAAGGTTGCAATGGTGCTTTACTCGTGCCAAATGCTTTTCGTCTTGCACACTTTAAACAACTGTTAACGTATGCCGTGACATCAGATCGCATATTAGGCCAAGAGTATTGCCTTTGTAGTCTTGCTAGAGTTTTTGTTATACCTAAATGTCCTGCTAATATGTGATCATGATTTTCCTCCATGATTTCTCTTATTTTCACAATGGGAACTACTATCCTTCCATGTTTATCAATTAGTTCTTGTTTCTCATTTAACTTATATCCATTTATATTTCCTTTTTTATTGCCGTTCTGTATCTTTTTAAGATTCTTTATTATTCTTCGGCAATAGTTATCTTCATGCTGTAATTCAGTCCATTCCTTCTCCAAATTATTAACCTGGGGTTCTGTTTTCGATTCTACTTTAGCAATGGGTAATATTGGAATACGACTAAGAGTGTCGGCGTTTTGGTGTGACTTCCCAGGTCGATATCCGATTACGATGTCAAATTCTTGTAATTTCAATACCCATCTTGCTAGTCGTCCTGCCGGTTCGGATTTGCTCATCAACCATTCTAAAGGTCGATGATCAGTGAATACCGTAAACTTCCGGCCGTATAAGTACGTTCTGAATACATCTACAGCATGAATGATTGCATATGCTTCTTTCTCTGTTGTTGACCATTTGGCTTCACGGTTGTTCAGATGTTTAGAAGTATACGCGATGACGACTTTTAGGTCGTCTGATTCACTGTGATCCTGTTCGTCGGTCGCAGCTGAATCCGCTGATTGAGGTGGAGATTGTATTTGTGCCAAGACTGCTCCTGTTCCGTATCCTGATGCATCCGTATAGATGATAAATTCGCGCGTGAAATTGGGATAGCTCAGAATAGGTCTAGATATGAGGCAGTTCTTTATACAATTAATGGCGTCCCTTTGTTCCTCCCCCCATTTCCATTCGACTGACTTCCTTGTCAGTGCTGTCAATGGATGAGCTTTATCAGCGAAAGCTCTGATAAATTTTCGATAGTAGCTTGCTAGTCCCAAAAATGAACTCAATTCTTTTGTGTTTTTAGGTGCAGGGTAATTAATAATTGATTCCAATTTTTTAAGATTTGGTGTTATGCCTTGTTCTGATACTATGTAACCTAAATAGTCCAACTTCTCTTGAAAGAATTCGCATTTTTTTCGTTTTAGTTTTAAACCCGCTTTTGTCAACAATTTAAAAACTTCTTCTAAATGTTTTATATGTTCGTCAATCGAACTACTGAAAACAATAATGTCATCTAGATAAACCAATGCAAACTTAAAAAGTACATCTTTCAGGATGTTATTCATTGCTCTTTGAAAAGTGCTTGGTGCATTTGTTAATCCAAATGGCATACGATTGAATTCATATTGTCCAAATTCACATATAAAGGTTTTTTTATATTTATCGCTTTCTTCTATTTCTATTTGCCAGTATTCGCTTAATAAATCCAATGTTGAAAAATACTTTGAACCGCACAATGCATCTACGGTATCATCTATTCTAGGTAAGGGATATCTATCTTTTATCGTTATTTTGTTTAATTGTCTATAGTCAATACACATTCTCATTTCACCATCTTTTTTGTTAACCATTACAATTGCTGCTGAGAATGGACTATGACTTTCTCTTATTATTTTATTTTGTAGCATACTATCAATCTTCGATTTTACCGTATTTTTTAGTGCTTCAGGCGTTCTACGCAGACGCTGATTAATTGGTGCGCTAGCTCCCGTATTAATGAAATGTTTGACATTAATAGCCATCCCAAGGTCTGATTCTTTATCTGCAAACAATCTTTCGTTTTTTACAAGCAACCATTCAATTTTTGTTTTTACTTCATTAGGAAAATTGGGTATTTTAAAGTCCTTCTTTTCTAATTTTCTATTTTCCTGGCTTGATAAATCTAATTGACTAAAAGCTTCTAAATTAATGTAGTCTTTTGTAGTTAATGGAAGTTCCTCTTCTTCTACATTGGATAAAGGTCTTAGTGGGATATTTATTCGCACTTCGGAAAAAGTTATGCTATACAATGGCAATATACTCTCGCAAAAACTATGTTCTACTCCATAGTGATCATAACTGATCTGCTTATTTTTAGTGTTAATTTTTACGTTATTGCTAGCCAAAAAATCTAATCCTAAGATACAATTTTCATTAAGATTTTCCATTACATAAAAGTTGTGGTTAATGAAATGATTCTTATTTATTGTTATTTTAAATTCATATTGGCCTAATGATTTTAGCTCTTGTCCTGATACTGTCCTAAATATCGGATCATCGCTGTTTCTTATTTGTTTTAAATTTTTATCACTTATGTTAAAATAAAAGCTAGATGAAATTAAACTTGCTGCTGCACCAGTGTCTACTAAAGCTTTTGTTTCTTTTTCACAAATTCTAATTGGGATACGTATAAGTTTAGGTATTTCCGCCGTAAAGTTAGGTTTTACATGATAGTGATTAATGCTATTAGAATTATAGAGTGAGTGGTTTCCTACATTTGACGTCGTGGTTGACGGTTGATACGTGCCATATCTGTCCAACATTCTCTTGCAATGTGTCCTTTTTTATTGCACTTGTAGCACGTAATGTCACTGTTTTTCGCTGGTTGTGTGTTGTGAAAAGGTTGACCTCGTGGTTGATACTGATCACCAGTCGATTCACGCCATGGCTGATTTTGAGGGTTTCCAAAATTTGAGGGTTGGTAAATATTCCTTCGCGGTTGATACAAATTATTCTGAGGCCGTTGAAATTGTCTTTGGTTTAGTTGCCGTTGGCCATTTTGATGTGGCCCGTATGAATAAGGTGTTTGGCGTTGCGTTGCTGATTCTTGAAAACTTTCCCTTCCCCTCTGGGCGTTATAGTTTTTCTATATGGGCTGGCTTCTCTGCTTCTGGAAAAGCTTGGTTATCGGCTGCGTGAGTAGCTTGATTCGCGGCTGTTTTGCTGATTATTGTTAAATCGTACTCTCGGATACTGTGGTCTTGAATTGTGTTCCCGTGATTGTGATCTGCGGGGCTCGTATTGGTCAGTTGCTGCTATGACTGCAGTTTTTTCCTGTGATATTTCATTTTTATTAGCACATTCCATCTCTAAAATTTTCTGTCTTAATTTCTCTATTTCGAAATCCTGTTGTTTTCCATGGTGTGCAATGCCGGCAATGACTGCTGTTAGTTCTTTGTCGTCATTGTTTTCTTCTGTTCTGAAATAAACAGTTGTTTGCATAGTGCATCGAAGTCGTTGGCATCTTCTGGCATTCGTAGGTAAAGTTCCGTTTTTATTTTTGGTAAGATCCCTTGGATTAAAATTTTAATTTTTGTGGTATCCCGCATCTTTTTTACTTTACTCAAGAGCTGATCTTCCACAACTGTCTTGTTGTGGTCAAGTTTTTCTTCTTTTCCTTCGATTCCGTCGTATAGGTTGTTTAGTCTTGACACGAATGCTCTGCAGTTTTCTTCCGGTTTCTGTTTTAGCTGCAATAATTTTTTCTTTAAGGCTGCTAGATCATAAGCGTCTTGGAATCTTGCTATGATTGCTGATCGCCAGTCATCGTATTCAAGTTCATCTCCTTGCTCCGATACGTATTCTTCGTGCCAATCCAGAGCTTCACCTTTAAGTCTGTCTGAAAAGAAACGTAATTTCTGGGTGTCGTCCCAATTGTTGTTTCTTGCTACGTGCTCAGCTGTTTTAAGCCACTCCGTTATCATTTTGTCTGTGCTTTTTCCTTTGTATGAAGGGATGGATTTTTTATCCTCTCGAGAGAACAGTTCCCCCAATACTTTTACTATTGGCTGAGTAAAGGTTTTGATCGTGTCTATTTCTTCTGCGGTAGGGGTTTTTTCTGTTTATTTTCCTATTGGGTTGTGTCTCGAAGTCTCAGCTTCCTCAGGAGTTTCGTGGTCAAATCCCATGATTTTAAAATTTGGTTTCTCTTTAAAAAGTTCGTTCTGTTTCTGCAATAATTCTATTGTTTTATTCTGGGACTCTATTTGTTTTTTTAGAGTTTCAATAGTTTGCTGCTGTTTTAAAACGTGTTCGGTATCTAATTCGAAATGTAATGATTTGTCGTTTATCTCACTTAGTGATGTTAGATCGTTGATTTGTTCTATTAGTTTTGAAACTTCTCCTGTATGTTCTTCTGTTCTAGAATTGTCTGCGCTCTCTGCTTCGATGTAAAAAGCTTCTTTTTGCTTATACTCCACTAGACGTTCCTCAAGGCGTTGTATCTTGCTCTCCTGTGTTGAAATGAGTATTTCTTTATCTCTTATTTGTCTTTCGATGTTTCTATTCCTTGCGGCTAATTCTAGTTGCCCTTTGTGTAGACAGCTTCTTTCTCCCTTTGTTGTTTCGAGAGAGTTTTTCAATTCTCTTACCTCCTTTTCTTATTCGTCGCTTCTTTCTTTCTGTGTCTTTTCGTGTTTCTTAACGGTATTATAACTTTCTAGGAGTAACTTGTTTTCGTTTTGGAGCTTGTTTATATTTTCTTGACCTTCGGTTTCCACGTGTGCTGTGGTTTCTTCCTTCTTTTTCAATAGTTTTTTAAGATATTCTTCGTTTTCTGTGTTTTTTCGAATTATTTATTCTAATTCACTGATTCGCTGATAAGATTTTTCTAGTGAATTCTTTAAGAATTCGTTACTTTCTATTATTTTTTCTATCTTCCAATTCTTTTATCGTGGTTGTTGTTGAAGTTGTTTGATAACTTTTTGATTTTTCCTTAGTATACTGAGAATAAATGCGGCTCTTGGTGTTTTGATTTCAGATTCAGGATTTGTTATATCATGGGTTTTCAAATTTGGGTTTAGTGGTGGTGAAGTTTCGTTAGTTAAGTCAGGGTAAACGGAGTCGGTCCTGAGAGTAGTCTGTGGTAAAAAAGATTTCTGCATTCGCTTACCGTGATGGATTTTGTTGACCGACGCAAGTAGAAAGAGAGAGAAAAAAAATTATTAGTACTTTATCCTCCTGATTCAATTTTATTGTCTACTGTTTCGAAGTCTCTTATACCGGTGACAAAATCTTTTATTTCAATTTCAAGTCTCGTTGGGACCTCCAATTGTAAGATTTGCCAGGCGTGTATTTATTAGACTTCTACAATAGCAATACAATCAAACCAAGAAGCATGGCACTACTCTGAATATTGTTGCGAATAACACTGCTTTTATACAGAATTGCAAGTGGCACATTGGGTGTGGCTTAGATGGCGGTGGCGTGTGGTCACTTGGTCATGTGGGCGTTGCCTTGGTGTACACCTTGCGTACACTCAATGTCCGTGCAGATTTGCCATCTTCTGTAAAGCGTAAATAATGCAGTTGGCTCGTTACAATACTTTGAGATTGTAAAGACTGTTGGTTTTCATGATCTTTTTTCATCACATTCAAAGATTTTTAATTGTTAACAGCTTAATTACATCAATGGTCGCATAGCTTAGACGGCAAAGCGCCTGCCTAGTAAGCAGGAGATCACGAGTTCGAGTATCGTTGGGACCTATTAGTAAATTCTTGTGTAATTTAATTTCTGTGTTAATCTTTAGGGTTTAAATAGATATCGTCTCTAAAAGTTTGTATAAATTGATATACGATATCTAATCTAATGACAATAATTTTGTTACAAAATTATGATATTATCACATGTTTATGATACTTTGAGATTGTAAAGAATGTTGGTTTTCATGATCTGTTTTCATCACATTCAAAGATTTTTAATTGTCAACAGCTTAATTCCATCAATGGTCGCATGGCTTAGATGGCAAAGCGCCTGCCCAGTAAGCAGGAGATCACGAGTTCGAGTCTTGTTGGGACCTATTAGTAAATTCTTGTGTAATTAAACTTCTTTGTTAATCTTTAGGGTTTAAAAAGATATCGTCTCTTAAAGTTTTTTTAAATTGATATACGATATCTAGTCTAATGACAATAATTTTGTTACAAAATTATGATATTATCACATGTTTATGATACTTTGAGATTGTAAAGACTGTTGGTTTTCATGATCTGTTTTCATGACATTCAAAGATTTTTAATTGTTAACAGCTTAATCACATCAATGTTCGCATGGCTTAGATGGCACAGCGCCTGCCTAGTAAACAGGAGATCACAAGTTCGAGTCTCGTTGGGACCTATTAGTAAATTCTTGTGTAATTAAATTTCTGTGTTAATCTTTAAGGTTTAAATAGATATCGTTTCTAAAAGCTTGAATAAATTGATATACGAAATCTAGTCTAATAAAAAAAATTAGTTACAAAATTATGATATTATCACATGTTTATGATACTTTGAGATTGTAAAGACTGTTGGTTTTCATGATCTGTTTTCATCACATTCAAAGATTTTTAATTGTCAACAGCTTAATTCCATCAATGCTCGCATGGCTTAGATGGCAAAGCGCCTCCCCAGTAAGCAGGAGATCACGAGTTCGAGTCTTGTTGGGACCTATTAGTAAATTCTTGTGTAACTAAACTTCTTTGTTAATCTTTAGGGTTTAAAAAGATATCGTCTCTTAAAGTTTTTTTAAATTGATATACGATATCTAGTCTAATGACAATAATTTTGTTACAAAATTATGATATTATCACATGTTTATGATACTTTGAGATTGTAAAGACTGTTGGTTTTCATGATCTGTTTTCATGACATTCAAAGATTTTTAATTGTTCACAGCTTAATCACATCAATGGTCGCATGGCTTAGATGGCACAGCGCCTGCCTAGTAAACAGGAGATCACAAGTTCAAGTCTCGTTGGGACCTATTAGTAAATTCTTGTGTAATTAAATTTCTGTGTTAATCTTTAGGGTTTAAATAGATATCGTCTCTAAAAGCTTGAATAAATTGATATACGAAATCTAGTCTAATAAAAAAAATTTGTTACAAAATTATGATATTATCACATGTTTATGATACTTTGAGATTGTAAAGACTGTTGGATTTCATGATCGGTTTTCATCACATTCAAAGATTTTTAATTGTCAACAGCTTAATTACATTTACGGTCGCATGGCTTAGATGGCAAAGCGCCTGCCTAGTAAGCAGGAGATCACGCGTTCGAGTCTCGTTGGGACCAATTAGAAAATGCTTGTGAATATTAATTTTCGTGTGAATCTTTAGGGAAGAAATAGATATCGTCTCTAAAAGTTTGTATAAATTTATATACGATATCTATTCTAATGACAATAACTGTGTTTCAAAATTATGATTTTATCACATGTTTATGATACTTTGAGATTGTAAACATCAATTTGTGAGTTTATTGTTTATTTTCATTACTTTTTGTTGTTATTTTCATGTTTTAGAGTGTTTATTTTTGTATAGTTTTCCTGTTTTTCTCGTGTTTTCCCCAAATTTTTCCTTTTTCGTGTTTTGTTTACTTGTGTGGGGACCCCCCTCCCCCTTGGCAGTTTGTTTACATTGTCTAGGGGACAATCACTGCCAAGTGGCTCAATAGTGTAGATGTCGATTTTGGGGTTCAATTCCCGAGATTGAGTATGCGTGCGGTACATGGGTTCGTGCGTAGTTTGAAGGTTGAGCCACAGGATCTCTTAGGCCTAGTTGCTGTACTAGATACGAGAAATCAGGTCGCTAGAATTACGTTTACGACAGAGGCATACACCTCAAGTTTTTTGTCCCAACACAGTGGTATCGTCAGGACCGAATTGGAGGGGAAAGAAGTTAATGTAGTCATCAGGGACAGTAATATTCAGGAGAAATTTGTCAGAATTGCAGGGATTCCACAGAATCTAGACTTGGGAGTAGTAAAGACACGTCTGAAGGAATTTGGAACCATAATTGATGCTCGTTGGGAACGCTATCGGGTGGCAGAGGATGACGTTTTATACCCTGTTCTTGCCACTTGGATGATAGTACGAATGACGTTGACTAAGAATATTCCCTCATACATTGCTATTGGCAGCTATCGTGCCATGGTAAAGTATGAGGGACAAAAACCTACTTGCAGACTGTGTGACGACGAAACCCATTTTAGCTACAACTGCCCAACTTTGAGACGTAATAAGGAACCTACCAATGTCCAAAAGCCCAGTAATAAAATGACAAAAAAGACAGAGACAGTTCCGGAAAAACCCGTCCCTCTACCCTTAGATGTAGACCCCATGGTTTCTAAGGCCTTTCTTGAGTGTGGATTACAAAGTTCACTCTCAGGGGGGACTCCCAACTTAGAAATTTCTCCCACCGAACAACCCGTTAAATCCACAGACGACCCACCACGACAGACTCCACCAGCCCAAATGATAATCCCTGAAACGCAACCTGATGACTCAGAACCAATGACAATTTCCATGGAACCAGTGGAACCCAATTTGGGGGAAGTTGAGCCCATGGAAACTGACAAAACAAGTGACCACCTGAAAGTTCCCACTGTACCACAAAACAAACGTTTCAAACCAACATTGACGCCCCAGAATTCTAGACCTACCTTATCCACTTCTCAACCCAAGAAACCATTTAAATGACTGCAAAGCTAAAAATCGCATCTATCAACATTGGAGGGATTAGGTCAGTCGAGCGACGTCAAATTCTTTTTAACTTCTGCAGGGACGGTAACCTAGATATCGTGGGACTTCAAGAGGTAGCATTTCATTCTTGTCCAATTATTGAAAGTCGCTACCGTTTGTTGGCAAATGTCGGTCCCAACAAAAATGGAACAGCCATTCTCATTAGACATGGTCTGGACTATTCTCGATTACTTCTAGAACCCGACGGAAGGCTCATATCTATTGACTTGGAATGTTTCACGTTCATTAATATCTATGCCCCGTCAGGTAGTCACGTAAAAACTGAGAGAAACAACTTTCTTCGTCAAACCGTCCCTGCCTATACAATAACTACTCGACTGCCCTTCGTGTTGATGGGCGATTTTAACTGCGTAGACGACATCCAAGATAAGGCATCCTCCGACTCCTTCCCTTCCCAAAGTAATATCGTCAACTATGCTTTGAAAGAGATGGTTACTGGTCTTGATCTGGTAGATATCTGGAAAAAGCTAAATAAAAGTGAACCGGGGCACACCTTTTACCATCCCTCCGGTTCTTCTTGGCTTGATAGGATATATGCTAGCCGATCTTTTGCAGAGAATTTTTCAATATTTATTTGCAATCTTTGTCGGTTAGTGATCATCAATCGGTACAATCCACGTTTACCTGCAATCTGGATCTTCCACATCGTACTAGATCCCCTGCTGGTTTGTGGAAATTAAATACTTCCATATTGTCAGAAGAAGGCTATCAAAACTATGTAAAAATTTTATTCATGAATCTGCCAATCATCCTCTTAGGGAAAGTAATGTAGCAAATTGGTGGGAGAGTGTCCTGAAACCAGGTATCAAACGCATTTCGGTAGATTATTCTAAGCAAAGAGCTAGAATGATTAGGGAAACGAAGTTTTTCTACCAGTCCTGCATTCAGGAGATGGCTGAAGCAGATACCTTTGATTGGGTTGCCTTTCACCAGTTGAGGAAATTCTCAAAGTCTTGGGAGGAGAGCACACTTAAAGGGTATGGGATTCGTTCCCGCTGCTTTGAAGGCCAAGAGTTGGAGGAAGCCAATATTTTTCATGTAAATAGAGCTAGAGTTAACTACCGAAAATGTCGTATTGATAAAATCATTGCCTCTAATGGCACATGCTTATCGACCAAAGAGGACATTTCAGGAGAGATTATTTCACATTTCAGTAAAATTTTCAAAAATCAACCTTCTCCTGACATACTGGCAGGTACTGATTTTCTTGAGGGAGTAAGAGATTGCTTTAAGCCAACCCCAAACCTGACTGCACCAATTTCCCTCCTTGAGATTAAAGCTGCTCTGATGGCGATGAAATCAAACAAGTCTCCTGGCACCGATGGCATTCCTTACGAGTTTTACGTAGAATTTTGGGACGTGATCGCACCCCATTTCTTGGATATGTTCAATCATATCCTTGAAAGGGAAACTCTTACGTCATCGCAGGGCCAAGCGGCGATCAGGCTAATTTCCAAGTCTTCAGGGCTCTGTGGAATTTCTAATTTTCGGCCAATTTCTCTTCTGAATTGTGACTACAAAGTCATGGCATCTGTTTTAGCGAGACGATTGAGGCAGACACTGTCATCTACCATAGGGCCTCATCAAAAAGGTGGGGTACCTGGTAGATTGATTTTTGACAATTTAATGCTTTATAGAGATGTCATTCAATTCGTTGATGACCGGGGATGCCATGACTCTTCCAACTTTGCGATTCGGGGTATGGGCGCTGCCATTGTTGGAGTTGACTTTGAAAAGGCCTACGACCTGGTTAACAGGGAAGTCCTCTGGAGGATTCTGGATGTCATGGGCTATCCCACCACCTTCATCCGTTGGCTACAGACTATGTATTCTGTAACAGGAATGTCAATTCTCAACGGATCGGAGGTGGCTGGGGTGCTTTCTGATATTCAATTGATTCGCCAGGGATCCCCCTATCTGTCCATCTCTTTATTCTATACATTGAGCCGTTACTGTTGCGTTTATCTCGAGTTCTCCAGGGCATATCATTATTTAATGAAAAACTCACTGTCAGAGCCTTCGTTGATGACGTCACCATTTTCATTTCTTGTGACGAAGATTTTACCAGGGCAGGACAGGTCCTTGACTTGTTCTGCCAGTGGACAAAGGCAAGGATGAATAAGGAGAAAACAAAAGCCCTGGGACTCGGGACTTGGAGCTCTATGATGACTTGGCCTCTTGAGTGGCTTGTGTCGGCACCAACATTGTCCCTATTAGGAATTAAATTCTCTCACTCCATAGTTGAGACAGCTGATAGGGTTTGGAATGATGCATTCGGCTCTCTAAATGGTATTCTGCAAGAGAATGCAAGTCGACGTTTCAATCTATACCAGAGGGTTATTTCCCTCAAATCGAAGGCTCTCTCCGGAACTGTGTTTATTGCACAAGTATTACCATGTAAACAAAATATGGCTGACCAGATTTTAAAGGCTATCATGAAATTTCTATGGATTGGAAAAGTTGAAAGGCCGAACAAAACTGTAGTTTATCGTCCTGTTAGTCAAGGGGGACTGGAAATGGTCAACACACATCTTTTTACCGTTCCCTTTTCTTGTGTCCTATGTATAAAGTCCTGACAGGCCCCAATAGTCCAGAAAGCTCTCTACTTCGTTATTGGATGTCCTTTCCTCTTCGAACCGTACTACCTCTCTACAAGAACAACACCGTACCCGTTGCAGTCATGAAAAGGCCCACTTACCTTCAGGAACCCCTGCACCAAATAAAACAACTATTTGCCTCTTCGATCCTGGTGCAGGGGAGTCCAATGGTGCACAGGAAAACATACAACCATTGGATCCTGGAGGTGACCACTTTGGGGAAGCTGGAGATCCTAAGGCCTAACCTGGATTTGCCATGTATCTGGAAGGAGACTGCAGCCCTGCCAAGCAACATCAGAGAAACCATGTTCCTTTTCAACCAGCGACTTCTCCCTACCAGGACCAGATGCCATCGGTTAGATCCTTCCAAAGATGCGACATGTCCAATCTGCCATCAGCACCCAGAAACCGATGAGCATCTGACATTCCAATGTCCTGAACGCCACATCGTTTGGAGCTGGTTGGATGGAACCATACGTCGAATGGGCTGCAAGTCTTCCAAAGAAGATCTCATTCGTGGCCATTTTGGGCCAATAGGTTATCTCCGGCACACATTTTCTCTTCTGGCTGCATACATCTTCATAACCTGGAAATCAAGAAATTCCCAACGCCCCCCTCGTCAAGAAGAAGTAGAGAGCTTATGGAAAGCACTTTCTCCAATTAACCCACTCTTTCTCATTTAGCCTTCACTTTTAGTTCCCTCTTTTTCCTTGCCTGTATTTGTAAATCCTTTGTTTATTTTTGTTTATTTCGTGTACTATTATATGTCAATCACCTTTGTTTACTTTTGTTTTTTTTGTAGTAATCCACCGTAGTATATTTCGCATTTGTTTGTTTTCTTCCATCAACGAATTGACGGGACCGACATTGCCAAATTTATATTTTTTTCTCCCTTACATCGTCTGCATCCAAGGAAAATTATTAATTGTATATTTTGTTTTGTTTTGTTTTGTAAAATGTTAGAGTGCTATGAAAATTAATAGATAATAAAAGAGGATTTTACAAAAAAAAAAAGGAGTTCGAGTCTCGTTGGGACCTATTAGTAAATTCTTGTGTAATTAAATTTCTGTGTTAACCTTTAGGGTTTAAATAGATATCGTCTCTAAAAGTTTGTATAAATTGATATACGATATCTAGTCAAATGACAAAAATTTTTTTACAAAATTATGATATTATCACATGTTTATGATACTTTCAGATTGTAAAGACTGTTGGTTTTCATGATCTGTTTTCATCACATTCAAAGATTTTTAATTGTTAACAGCTAAATTACATTAATGGTCGCATGGCTTTGATGGCAAAGCACCGGCCAAGTACGCAGGAGATCACGAGTTCGAGTCTCGTTGGGACCTATTAGTAAATACTTGTGTAATTAAATTTCTGTGTTAGCTTTAGGGTTTAAATAGATATCGTCTCTAAAAGTTTGTATAAATTGATATACGATATCTAGTCTAGGGTCATTCCACGCGAAATCTGCCGATCGATGGCGCGGTCAAAATCGGGGTTTCGTTCATTTTTGGGGGTTGGGTAAAGTGATTCTGAAATTTTCAGAATTATCGCTTTATTAGTTTGGGAGATATAAATATTTTAATTTATGTTTTTGTTATTTTGCCGTAAAAAGGAAAAAAAAATTTTTGGTTTTTCTTTAATTGCGTCTTTATTTATTATTATAATGTTATGAAACCTAAACCAATCGACGTAAAATTAAATTTTACGTCGATTTTACACATTTATTTTTATTTTTAAGAATTATTTATTATCGGAATTTGAAAAAAAAATCAAAAATGGTTACACTTTAAAAATTAATATTAAATCAGTGCGACAATTTAACAAACAGCATAGAATTTTCCGAGAAACAAGAGATATGTCTACATAACATATAAAAAAATTGGGAGGGTGTTTTTTGTTAATCGTGAGATATATTGCAGTTTATAATTGTTAATTCCACGAGGTCGCGAAGCGACCGATGTGGAATTTTAATTAGAGGACTAATTAAAATACGAGACTTTAACGGTGTGGAACACTGTATTTAGCTCCTCCCAAGAAGTGATAGCCGCGCCATCGCCCGCATACGGGAGAATACCCGTCACTACCTCAGAACTCTTTACATATGAAACACAAATAAGTTCGAGGGGTGTAAGAGGTTAGAACATAAATAAACAAAACCAATGAATGACTTCTGAAGAGTTCTTGACCTCTGGAACAAGACAACCCGGTGATTAGCTGCGTTGGTTGTTGAAGTTTTTGTTGCCACCTCTGAAAGGAACACAAAAAATAATTTTTTTTTTTTTTTTTTTCAATGATTAATTAAATGGTTGGCGGGTGGGAAATAGAGACCGTTAAAGTCTCGTATTTTAATTAGTCCTCTTATTAAAATTCCACATCGGTCGCTTCGCGACCTCGTGGAATTAACAATTACACTCCCAATACAATACTCACTTTAACGGTGACTTCAAAGATCAATCACTCGGAACTTATTTGAGTTAACACTGCTTCCGTTGGTGATAATAATGCGGTATAGTAGCCCCGACGTGATGATGGCCCGACAATGCTGGACTATTATTGCTATGCATCCCATATTGTTGCTGTTTAACAGCCCCCACACCTCCTAAAATGGGACTGGTGCCATTATGGTGCTGGAACGCATGATCGCGATGATGATAATGATGATGACTCGATTTAATGATCATCAATCGACTTTCTCTTCTCAGATTTTGTCGTTTCCGCCAGAAGATGACGAGGACAATCAGGCCGGCTGTTAAGGCAATCCACGACATCACCAACAGGATTATGATGGAGACGGCCAGCGCTAGAGAACACATCAAGTCCGATTGTTCCAGGCTGGACAATGGCAGTCCGCTGAAAGGTGGTGGACCACTACACGTCACGTTAACTACCACGATAGTAGGCGAAAGATTGCGTTGCTGGAACATGTTCCACAGCCAGAGGAGGGAACAGTTACATTCCAGCGGATTGTACGCCACGTTAAGATAATTCAAATGCGGCTAATCGGAATGATGGCCACCCATTTCCAGCGTTTCAACGCGTTGCCGCTCAAATCCAAACGGACGAGATGGGCGTCCAGCCCGTGGAAAAGGCCAGTAGGCAGATGATTCCACAGAGCGTTATTGGTCATGACCAGATTGACGATGGGCAAGACTTTAGGTGAGGTGGAGATGGTAACGACAGATCCATATAAGAAACGTTGAGCGGCTGGAGACGCGGCAGGCCGGACAAGAAGTTGGCCGGCAATTGGCGCCAAATATTACCAGACAAATCCAGATGGGTCAACGGCGAAACGGTCTTAAAAGCCTCAATGGGTCCATCAAATCGATTGAAACTGAGATCCAGCGCATCGAGCGAAACGAGCGAGTCGAAGGCCAGAGGATCGACGCGGTCAATGGCGTTGTCGTTAAGGGCCAACAGCCGTAAACGGGCAAGATGACGGAACGCTCCGTCTTCCAACGTCTCGATCAGATTTTTTGGCCGAGATGCAACGATCGCAAACCAGCGGCCAGGGGGACTAGAGCGGCCGTAGGGACGTTACCCAAATTATTGTCTTCGAGACGCAGCGTGTGCAGTTTGCGGAGCGATCTGAACGCTCCGCTGGCCCCCGTTTGAATTTTATTGCCACTGAGGATGAGCGTGACAAGCGAAGGTAGATCGGAGAACAGGTCATCCGTCAGTCGAGTGAGCCGATTAGCGCTGAGATCGAGGGCGGTGAGCGATGCGAGTCCGGAAAACGATTCCATTTCCAAGGAAGAGACCAAATTGTTGGAAACGTTGAGCCATTCGAGCTGGCCAAGCGGCTGGAAATGGAGCAAACCCAACGAATGGAGACCATTGTGGCTGAGATCCAAACGGCGCAATTCGCCGTAAAAACTGACAGATTGTCTAAGAGAAGCGATGTGGTTGTGGGCCAAGTGTAACGAGCGCAACGAAGGATTCAACAAGATGGGCACAGAATCGAGTTTCGAGCCAGAACAGCTGGTCTCTAGTAGACTGTCATCGCATTGGCAAATGGACGGGCAAAAAGTTTCAACTGCCGTAGGAGTCGCTACCATGACCACCACAACAAGCCAACGGGTAAACAACCAATTGTGATCTAAGCCCATTTTCTTTTTTTCTTTTTTTTTTTTTTTTTTTTTCCTTTCTTTTTTACAAAACACAACAGTTTCCGCTGTTTGTCTGTCTTTTCTCCGAGTCAATAATAAAACGATCCAGCTGTCTTCACCAGATTCCAGTCGTCTTTCATCACGGCCAATGTCTTATGGCTTTCATTTGTCCACAACGACCAAAAAACCTTCAAAGCGAACAAGACAGGTTGAGGGGCGGCGCCAAAGACACACACACACGCAAAAATGACCAAGAAAAGGTTTGGCCACCGAACAAGAAACAAAAAAGAAGAACAAAAGTCAATGGCATAACCGTGATTGACTGTAGACAAGATCCATTGATCATCAGAAAGAGAGAGAGCCATGCGTCTGCGAATTTGCTCAAACGACCCCCAACATGTGACTGAACGGGAGACATTTTCAGAAAAATAGGGGGTGTGAGACGATGAGAACAGACATACCTGTTGTTGGCGCCCTGGGCCGTCTGCCTGAAGTAGGGGTTCCCCTTGTTGCTCTTCCCGCCTTTGTTGAAACCACTACTCTGGTTATTACGGCTGACGTAGGAGCTTTGATTGCGGCCGCCATTGCGCCGATTGGAATTGCCACCATTCTGGCTGTGCGAGGGACCGCCATCGCATCCGATTTTCGCCAGCTTGGCGTCGTCATCAACTTCTTTACCATGACGTCAATGAATTTTGAGCCAAACAAACGCTCACACTCACGAGAAGAGAATGCCCGTGGGTCCTTCAGCAATGGTTTCATGGACGGGGCCACAAGGCGAATCACATTTTCACGTCGCAATTTGGAAACATTTGCAAATGCAGAGCCCATTAAACGGAGAGATGATTCTACACTGTTCAATAACGGATCGTCCACTCTTATCTGGTTCCAGGCATGCAGCATTGGCCGCATTGAGTCTATCATCTGATATTGAATTGACTTCAACATAGTCTCTTGAAAGTCTTTCAATTTAGGCAGGTTCGTGGCTCTCAGCCACTTTCTTTCCATGGACTCATCCAGCTTAGGGCAAAATAAATCAAACGAACTGTCGAAGACTGGCTTGAAGTTAAGACGCAATGCCTTGGCCTCGCTGTTAGGTAATCCTTGAACTAGCCACTTACCAACCTAACGGGATTTAGAGGCAGAAATGTTAAACGATTTTTCAGCGGCAGCAACCACGTTTGGCGAACGGCTGCGAGACCGAATCCTGGAAGCTGAGCGTGTACGCGAACGCGGGATGGAACGAGATCGTGATCGGGATGGGCTACCACGTAGACGATTAACTTGATCGCGCTGAGTTGAGTTGCTACGAGCATGGCTATCACGAGGACGATTATCCCGATCGCGCTGAGTTGAGTTGTTACGAGCATGGCCATCACGTGGACGACTATCTCGATCGCGTGAGTCGCTACGAACACTATTAGGCAAAATAGATAAAATATCTTGATCAGGAACAGATACTCGCGAATCGATAGGTGAATTCCCACGTGGAGGATTCGCCGAAGAAAAAAGAGCACGTTGGCGTAGAACTGAAGCGCTAGATTCAATCGAAGCAGCAGACATTTTAATGTCGTCACTCAGAAGGAGCTAAAAGAGTTCTGAGGTAGTGACGGGTATTCTCCCGTATGCGGGCAATGGCGCGGCTATCGCTTCTTGGGAGGAGCTAAATACAGTGTTCCACACCGTTAAAGTGAGTATTGTATTGGGAGTGTAATCCTAAATTTTTGTGTTTTGTGCGCGTTTTTTCATCCCCCCAAGCTATTTCGCTTTCTTTCGGTCGGCAACTTTGGAAGGGGGAATTTTTTTAACTCATAGTAGAAACGACCTTGAGTAGTTGAGTGAACACAGTGTTTGTTTATAAATTTTGCGCGGGTTAACAAAAACTTTTTAAACTGTTGCTACAATTGGATCGTCCCTATGAATACCTTCGTTTATATTGGTTTATATGAATAATGAGCTGTAGTGTCTTAGAGAAAGACACATTTAAAAACATGCGTAAATTAATTTATATAAAATGAACCTCACTATTCAACTTATTATTAAGTAAATAGAAAAACTCACATAGATAGATGTTGTAGTTTTCTAGCATTTATTTTTCTTATAAATCCACGCCATTTGCCATCATGTTACTAAATTTTATTTCAATTTCCTCGCGTTCTGTTGATTCAATTTTAAAGGAGCGAGCTCGCCGTGAAGTTCTCATAAAAGATTTCGTTATTTGTATAACATTTTTTATTGGAACAACAGCCGTGTCGTCTTCCTTTGATTGCTTGAAACCAGTCGTTCTTGAGTCTTCTTCCTGACGGCTTGTAAAAATGTACCTTGAACTCGAAAGCAGCATTATTTTTCTCAACAACATTCGCTAAGTACCATTTTCCATCTTCATATGCAACGGGGATTACAGAGTTGACTCGAACATCTTGATAATTAACAGACAAAAATGTTGGGGGTGGAATAACAACAAAAGATTTAAAAGTTTCGGAACATGATACTACGCGAGCTTCCAATGAATAGGCGTCGACAGGAATAAACGAATGGAATGATTGCGTGCCACGAATTGGCTTAGCAGATTTAAATCTTTTTTCCAATAGTTTTTCAGTTTCTTCTATCTCAGATGATGGAACGTAGAACGATTGAATGTTTGTTACATTTGCATGGCACCAATTGTACAACGATTCAGGAGTTTGAATGTTTGCCGTTCCTTGGAGACTAGCTCTTCTTGCAAGCCTCTTCAACGTTCCTCCTATTCCATCGCAGAGGCCTTTTCCGTGGCTGGTGGCAAAAAAGTGCCACTCCCCTGCAACTTTGAAATCTTCCAAGTGGCATACTAGGTTGCTGAAGTTTTTGAAATTTTTGTATTGAGAAACAGCCCCGTCTGTAAAATGGATTATCTTTTGAAGGGAGGGACAAATAAGCAAAATTTGTTTGATGACATGTTTTTAAAAAGTATGTACAGTATCCTGCACAAAAATCCGAACACCGATTTAATTTTTTAAAGCCACCTATTGGCGGGGTAAAGGGTTTTTGTTTGTTTTTCTTTAAGAGAGAGGGTAGACGGGGTGATGGACACATAGGGCAGGGTTGGGTAAGTCTAGAAATTTTGTTTTTATGCCTTAAGGTATTACGCTTTAAGGCAAGTAACAGGTCGGGACATTTTTGCAACCCCCAGGGTGATGTGTTTTTTTTAAACGACAGTTGGAAATGTTGGATTTTGGCTGTGTAATATTCCTTACCCAAAATAAGTCAGAGAGCTGCCTGTGCACAATTATATCGCTACCGATGGCATATGCGTAGAGCATCTGATTGCGACGCCGCAAAGCAGTGTTCGATTCCCGATAAGGAATTGCGTAACATTTCGTATCTTTATAATATTTTCATTCGAATATGCTGGGAATATTAATTTTTTTAGAACGAAGTGAATTATTATTTTTTAAGTAATTTAATAAACAAAAAAAAACCACATATTGCTCGATGTAAATTTGTTTTAGATATGAATTTCTCGTTAGCAAACCACACTAATTCATCACCTCATCTAGAATCGAACATCGATCTCCAGCATCACATTCAGAAACGCTACACCTATGCCATAGACAACGACGTAAATATTCACAGGCAGCTGGAACATAAGCTAAATTGTTTCGGTAAGCAACATTACCAAGCCCAAGCCCTAAATTTCCAACTGTCGTTAAAAAAAACACACCACCTTGGGGGTTGAAAAAATGTCCTGACCTGTAACTTGCCTTAAAGCGTAATACCTTAAGGCATTTTTTTAGGTCTAGACATACCCAACCCTGCCCTGTCGAGTCCATCACCCCATCTACCCTCCCCCTTTAGAAAAAAACAAAAAACCCGCTACGCTGTACGCGGGTTTCCTGCACAAAAATCCAAACACCGATTTAATTTTTTAAAGCCACCTATTGGCGGGGTAAAGGGTTTTTTGTTTGTTTTTCTTTAAGAGGGAGGGTAGACGGGGTGATGGGCACATAGGGAAGGGTTGGGTAAGTCTAGACATTTTTTTTATGCCTTAAGGTATTACGCTTTAAGGCAAGTAACAGGTCGGGACATTTTTGCAACCCCCAGGGTGGTGTGTTTTTTGTAAACGACAGTTGGAAATGTTGGACTTAGGCTGTGTAATACTCCTTACCCAAATAAATTAGATAGCTGCCTGTGCACAATTATTTCTATATTGATGGCATATGTGTAGAGCCTCTGATTGCGACGCCGTAGATCAGAGTACGAATCCCAATAAGGAATTGAAAAATATTTAGTATCGTTATAATATTCTTCATTCGAATTTGCTGGAAATATTAATTTCTCTAGAACGAAGTAGATTATTATTTTTAAAATTATTTAATAAACAAAAAAAGAACATATTGCTCGATGAAAATTTGTTTTATATATAAACGAGAGTTTCTCATAAGTTACCCATATTAACTCATCACCTCATCTGGAATCGATCACTGATCTAAAGCATCACATTCAGAAACGCTACACCTACGCCATTGACAGCGACGTAAACATTCACAGGCAGCTGGAAGATAAGCTAAATTGATTCGGTAAGCAACATTACCAAGCCCAAGCCCTAAATTTCCAACTGTCGTTTTAAAAAACACACCACCCTGGGGGTTGCAAAAATGTCCCGACCTGTAACTTGCCTTAAAGCGTAATACCTTAAGGCACCTTTTTAAAATGTCTAGACTTACCCAACCCTACCCTGTCGTGTCCATCACCCCGTCTAAACCTCCCCCTTAAAGAAAAACAAACAAAAAACCCACTATCCCGCCAATAGGTGGCTCTAAAAAATTAAATCGGTGTTCGGATTTTTGTGCAGGATACTGTACAGCAGCTGTGTTATGATTCATGTCGTTTGAGAAAACACACATACTATGTGAAATGATTTTACCGTCTAAATTGATGTAGGCAATGAAAGTAGGCAATGTACATTGAGGTGGCAGGGAAAAAAAAGATGACTGCGTTGAATCCTGACTCAACATAGAATAGTTTTGGGAAAAATCCCCTTGCAAAAGGCATTGATTCAAAACAAGTTAGCTTTCAATTCACGACTACATCTTGATTGAGATTTGGCGATAAAATGATGACTTGTCAATTTGTCGATTTTGTACACCAATAATTTGACAAACTCAATACTAGGTAGTTCCAGGTTGTGCAACATAGTACGGTCTGTTGACTCCCATTTTTTGAATTTAATTATTGGATCATTTTGAACAGTTGTCATAAGATATTCAAGCAATGGATTCGTACCAGGGCAATCAACCCTAGTACGCGTTTGGAGAAATAAAGCGGTTTGGTTTTTTCAACCCAAAAACTACTCGGAAAAAAAGGGTAAAAATAGAGTGATTATAACTTTGCCTTTCACATGGTGTAACGGTTTGGTTTTCTCGTATACTACTAATTTTGACACGGTGTTTTCTACGGCAATACATGTTCAAATATTAGAGTAACAGTTTCTCAGATTTAACCTTTTATTTACCCAGTTCTTTAACGACAATTTCTGTTCAACTATTACAGTTTCAGTTTCCCAGGTTAAACCCCTTTTATACCAAGTCTATTTACGGCTATTTTTGTTCAACTATTATATTTGTAGTTCCTCAGATTTAACTCTGTTTATACCCAGCGTAATAACGGCAATTTCTATTCAAGTATTACAGTACAATTTTCTAAGATTCAACCCCTTTTATACCCAGTTCTTTAACGGCAATTTCTTTTCAAATATTACTCTTGCATTTTCTTTGATTTAGCCCGATTTATACCAAGTCGTTTAACCTTAAATTCTACTGAACTATTGAGTTGCAGTTTTTCACATATATTATTTCTTTTGATACACTTTTATATTATAAATTTTTTGTAAAACACCAGCATGGTCATTTTGAAAATTTGTTTATTAAATACTAGTTACCACGGAAAAATTTATAACGTATGTCTAACTGGTGTGACAACCCATTTAACAGATGAGAGAGACACTGTAATGTCCGGTAAACTACCATAATCAGACAATTTAAGCGGCATAGCATACATTTTACACATAATGCTATTCACATTCCATTCATCAACTGCATGATCCAATTTAGATACAACATGTGTTTTGAATTTATAAGATGGGTATGGTGTTGCAAATGCGTTTTCGACAGTTAGAAATCTGAAACCCACGATACTAAATATCTTGCTTCCTTTCGGATATTCAACTATATCAGTACACACCACAATTTTTCCATTTTTTAACATGCAAACATTAATTGGGAACATGTTGGACAAGGAAAATTCTGGGAATTTCATAACTTTATGGTGGTTGTCACTTTTGGCGTTACGAATGGAAAAGTTTAGAACTATTTTTCTATCGGACCGTTCTAGCTCTCGTTTTTTTACTTCCATTTTGAATTGCTGTCCCGTCTCTAATATTGTCCCGTCAGACGCGGTTTGTAATAAATATTTACTACGCCGAACAAGCTGGTTTCTATACTGTTCCAATGGCTTACTACCGGATCTTAGACTTCTGCGGAAAAAACGATAAAAATTTTCATACAAAATTGCGCTCTGGCATTCAACTCCACATTCAAAATTGTTCGCATCCTCTGGCAGATGTATAATAGCGTGAATGGTGGGTCGAACAGGATAACCAAAATCGATTATTTGTTGAACGTATAATTAAAAAACGCGCGTAGCTTCCAAAATATCTGCGGTTGGAACTGGCTTTGGATCAAACCCACCCAACAACAACATGCCATACTGCAATAGCATTATGTTTTCTAACTGGTTACCTTGAAGGATTCCAGAAAAAACAGGGAAAAGGTTGTACATTAGAAAATCCCGAAGCTCATGCATTTTATATTTCTCAATACAATTAGACAGAGAGCGAACATGTCTCTCGAATTCGGATGGTTTGCATTTTTCGAAAAGCTTCAATCTGGTATTAACAGCAGCTAAACTAGTACTATTCAATTTTCCTTCTGTTGTTAGTGAAACAATTCCAATTAACCTTCGCCTAAGGCACCCGGCATACATTGTGTGCATGGCATCTATGCTGAATCCGGAAACCACAGGAAAATTTATGTCAATAAAAGGAGACAGATCGTTCAGACCTAGAAGATGTTCATCTGAACAATCGTCACTTTTTACATACTTTAAGAAATCTTCATTCAGACGTCGTGGAGCATTCAGATCTCTCAGTTGCACGGTTTTTGACTCTTTTTTTTGGGAATTTTTGGGTCGGGGTAAAGCGCAACATACCCCGCGCTGGATGCATCGCTCGCAACACCAAAATCCAGTAGGGCCTTTTATAGTTTTTAAAAACGCTCGAAAAATCCAGTCAGCTACGGCACATCTTAGCGATACTGTAAATTCACGACCAGCTGTTTCCTTAGGATTGCGGTTGTCAGGGCATAGTCGGCTGAGCTCATTAAACAGATGACGTACGAGTGATTTCGCAGTTGGCTTTGTCTTGCCATGAGCAATACCAACAATTATAGGATACCGAGTTTTCAAAGTAGTAGAATAGGCAGAAGGTGACTCACTTATTGCGTGAACTGCAACCATTATTGGTATACATTCAGACTGTTCTGAATTGTGGAAAATCTGTACACCATCCAAGCTGAAATCGATTGTAAAGTGAGGGATTGCGCGTATGTTTGCTTCATTCAGCACTTCTGGAACGATATTTTCGGCTGACCGTAGTAGTGACTCTTTTGCCTTTCTAATTTGAAGGTCACTGTCAAAAGTCTCAATCTAGAAAAAAAATGTGAAAAAATGATAAGTTCGTAAATTAATAGTGGATTTAACTGACAAATCCAATAATTAGAAATAGTTAAAGACTGACATGAAAAAGCGTTTTAATACGGCAATTTCAAGACACAAAACATATTTTGCACCTTCTTCCTGATACTATCTGGTAAAAGTTCCGGTTTAGTCGCATAAATCGATGCATATTGAAGAAGGTTGGAGTGCTTGAAATATAGACCGGGTGAATCTCCTTTAAGAGCTGATTCAAGCCCAAAATGCATGTACTTCACGACATTTCCGTAGCCGTCATGCAAATCAACTGTGGCCGGCAGTGGGTTTTTTTTTTCGTCTTAAGGGCTGATTATCTTTTACGGGTGGAACAGTTTAATATTGAATGTTACGTAGAGCTATGTATTGAAAATTAAAGTTTGAGCTACCCGTCGAGGTTTCTTCCTGGACATTGTTTTCTTCATCCAAAGTAGCTTCCATGTCCGATGATAAACCGACAAAATCCCTCCCGTCTATATGCAGCAGTTGTTCTCCAGTACTCGGCAAACAGTAATAGTCCGGTAAAGGTTTGTGAAAGATTAACAGCCCGAGTAAATAGGTCATGTGACTCAGTTTCGTGTCTGTGTATACAGCATAATGTTGAAGTATTGTCTTAAGGCTGAGATTTTGGTCGGTCCAGCTATTGTTATCTGGACCCAAGAAAGCAACAGGTACTCCTCCTTCGTCTTCCACATCTTCTTCAGAATCAACTATTAAGGAAGGATGATTGCTTGTGGCATCTTTATCTGATTTGTGTCCGGTTGTTCTTGATCTGTATCCATGTCAGGATGAGAATTGTTGTTAATGCATATTTGTGTTGGTAGTACAGTCAGTATTGCATACCACACTGTTGAGGCTCTTCCATAATGGATGATGCATTATTTCCAAAAGCTTTGGGCTGGTTATTAGGCATGGAATCAATGTTACAGTTGGATGACTATAGGATGTGCATAAAATAACGAATTAGTTCAAGAACAATTCATAAATATCTGCAATCACTTTTAATAAATATGATTTCAATATAGTACCCTATATTGTGCCTCTTCGTTACTTGACAATAGTCTTGCAGCTGCTGAGCAATTTAGCAATGATGATTGGGAATTTTCAATACCAATATTGTTGCCAATATTTGGTAACGGTCGCTGCTTAAGACGGAAAAGCGTTATTAAACTTGGTGATGAGCTCTTTATCTTCTCCAACATTTCAAATGGAACCCCATTTACAATCCAGTCACTCAGGAAAGTGTCAGCTGCACTACGTAGTTTATTTTTATACTCTTCTGTCATGCTTGCTTTTTTTCTTCGACATGTTTTAAAATAAACACCCACGTGAAGGATCTGACTCACTTGTTGGTTCGTTAACTTATGCTTCATGATTTCACCGTAAAAATTCTTAATTGAAATCTACAAAGACGAGCAACGTGCGTGGGAGACGAGACGAAACTGATCCTAATTAGCAGACGGAAAACTGAAGAGATAGGGATCAGCGTTATCCTTAGTTGTCGAAAATTAACTTGGGATTTAATTTTTCAAGTATTTCTAAGAAACAATCTTTGGAATATGTAATGAACTTTTTTATTGATCAATATTATTAGACTATTTTTTATTATAAAAAAAAGTTTTTTTTTAAACACCAACTATATGGCAACGCTTAGCTGATGCATCGAGTCTGGGCTACCGGCCAAGCATCTTTAAAATTCGTCTGATTGCCACGCTTTGCACGCTTGTGCCCATGACGTTATCTTCATGAGGTTTCACACCAGTTAAGATACCAAAATTCAAGATTTACAAAATTTCAGTGACGTTATTTCCTTCTATTAAGTATTTTGGGTGGTTCACTTATACAAATATATATTGAATTCGTCTTCTCATGAAAAGTATGAGATGAAGAACCAACAAGCATCATCGTTGGTAGCAATCCAACATACTATTGATCTGGAAAAGGATGTTCAAGTAAGTCTGTTTTCAAAATTACCAGGATTTTTCCTTATTAATTATAATACATGTAAAGTTACTTTATGTTCCAAACGTGCTAAAATGATTTTTTTTTGTTCCATTACAGACCGATGGCAGGCCTTATGATACTTGGAAGGGAATCTTTCCGTCATTGCTACTGGATTAAGAGAGCAGCAATGTTTCAGCTACAGAAACCAACAATAATATGGGTAAAATTTGCGAGCAGGATTCTTCGAACATGCTAGACTTGAAGTATTATTGTGTTGCCACACTTGAGTACGATTGGTTACTCAAAGCCATGAGAAATGTATGGTCTGTCGTCCCTGTTACATGGCTTTCTTCCAAAAAAGAATTTCTGGTTTATCCAAACCCCACGTACAAAGCTGGAGGAAAGCTTCCATGTGATTGGAAACCCAAGATTTACAAACGACATGCTCATCCTCAAACATCATGGCTCGAATATGACATAGTTGCAATTCTCAATTTGGACAAGCCTGGTAATTATGTGCTACAAATTATAGCCAATATTGTATTATTATTGGTAAGATACATTAAGCTAATTTTTCTAACTTTCCAATTAATTATACAGTCAGACATGCAATCGCTTTTAAAGCAGCAAAGGCAGCTGCAAATGGATCGTCACAAGTAGCAAATATTTTACAATCTGATTCCGAAAAGTCATTTGGACGAAATAAACGCGCTCCTAAGCCGACAAAAGTATTTGATCCCAGTCAGCCAACCAATGGACAAGAAAAGAATTTAATGGAAGATGACGAACAACGTGTCAGCAAGAACACTAGAAAACTGCTGGAAGCAACAAATGGAACAGCTGCTGATGGTATGTAACAATGTTATAAGTCAGTCTGCGCTAGATTTCAGTGCATAAATATTCCCACTGTATTTCAGCACAACATACCGAACTTGGTCAAGGATCAAATACAACCAATGAAGTACCAATGGCAATCCAAGAATATACCAATTCTCTGGCCAATCCGGCCATAATTCAACGAGGCTTGAATTTGGAACAAACTAACGACAACGCAGATGATATGTGATCACTTAAGCATTTCAGAAGACCTACCCTGATTTCTTACATAGTTTTTGACAACAGTAGCTCTCATTTTTAACCATGTTTCTTTGATGGATTGTTGTCTTTCCTGCCATCTTCTGGAAGGCTGATCACCAGGAATGTTTTCGATATTGACTGTGACTCGCATGATTGCATCCTCTCTCATTTGAGCAATGACTGATTGTATTCTCTCGTATTCTGATTAAAAACAATAGTTTCATTATTTCCTTCAAATAAATGTAATTTGTTCAAGTTAATTACCTTCAATATTAGCTGTGACAATTCCATCATTACTTGTTGACTGTGTCTGTGCGATGTGATGCACATGATGATCTTCCGTATCTGAAAAAAGCGTTTGAAGTTGACACAGCACTAGAAATACATGAAGTATTCGCACTTGTAATTGAACGTGATCTGATTCTTTTAGTTTTTACAGTAAAGTTATCAAAAGAACGCCCTAATGATGTTGTTGTTCTGCCTTTGTTCCTGTATTTGTCTCGTCTTCTTTTCAGTAGTTCCTGGTGATTTTCATTTTCAATTGAGTCAACTAGTTCTTTGATGCGTTTCATTTTAACAAAGGAATTTAGTTTAAGATCGCAATACGTTTAGCAAAAATTTTATTTTGAAACACGTCAAAGGAACAACCACAGATTAATCACTAAAGCATAAACTAAACAGCAGTCCTAATCATCTATTAATATTACCTCTAGTCACGTGATGATTCTAGCCAATCAGAGAATGGTAAATGCCCTAAGGCTGTTCAAGATGTATTGAACGTTCATCGGAGGCCAAGTTGACTGTATTTCATATTCATTTATGTTGCTGCTTCATATCTGCGCAGTTGTCATTATAGTGTAGGGAACTTACCCTTAAAAAAAATTGAAAAATTCATTCTTAATTCTTCTATTTTGATATTGTAATTGGTTTAGAGTAAATATCTTGCATAGTTTAATTTAATTTATTTTTATTTATTGGCTTGTATTCAGAACTGCCGTTCCATCACGAAATTGCGATCGATGATCTCGATCTCGATCCTACCCCAATTTGGGATCGAAGAATCCAAATCGATCGGTTATTTTTTATTTGATCAATCGATCGGGGAAATCGATCTTCTCGATCATTTTTTTAAGATTGTATTTCCTGTGTGCTGCATCACACAGACGATAGTGAGCGGCAAATTTTACCTCATTTTTTGTACTACTCCTTTGAGTAAGCTGATGCCAAGTAAGCATTGAAACAGTCAAAAAAATTTTGTTTTAACTCCGATTTCTTATTTTCTTGCATTAATACATTGCATTTGAAGTGGTTTATGTAGCTCGTTTTATGAAAAATTGATTAATGTTCTGTAAGATTTGTGATCTCGGTTTAATCATGTATATCAAAGAATATCCAACTAATTCAGGTCTATAGTTGAACTAACATCAACTGTCGAGCTGATTTCAATGGTTTTCATTTGCTGGTCTGTGTTATCCCACCCGGTTGGAGGGCTAACATCAGACTAGCTGAATTGACTAATGTCTGATGATTGACTGGAATCATTTTGTTCCATCGCTTCTTCATCCTTTATTTCATTGGGTCTTGCATCCATAGGAGTAGAAGTCTCTATTAGGATACACGGTACAATGAAGTCACCCTGAATACACTATAAAAATATACTATTATATAAAATAAATTTTAATTTCAATACCTACCTGTAAATGGGTTGTCGGCCTTTTAATTTGCTCTGGTGGTTGTTGTTCATTAGTCTTAGACATCTTCCTTATTGATCTATAAATGGAATAATACATTTAGAAATTAATTTATCATATTGAATAGGAAGGATTTCGTTATATAAAGGTTTCGCGGGTATTAAAGTAATTCAGTAAATTATAAGAAAAAATTAGGTTGGCAACGCTGGAGTGGAAACATAGGCAGCCATTAATGATAACCACCGGTAGACGCCCATTTTTATCAGTGACGTTCTAGAATCAAGTGTGTCATGTCGTTATTTTTTCCCTAAAAGAATCCAAGGACAGGTATATATAAAATTTAAGTCAAGTTATCGACAAGTCAGGCATGAAAATCAAACCAAATTTAGTATTTTAATTTTATAGGCATTTATCTATGATGTTGTGAACAATCTTGGATCCATGGCAGCTCGATTTATTTTTCTCCCAACTCAGGAGAGCAGCTATTTTTATTTTGCCCAATTGTTAAACAGACACATCCCAATTGAGCAGCAGCCACGCCAAGTAATCGAACAAGTTGCTTGAATTCTGTGCAGACTTTTAAGAGCTCTTAGCCTTATAGGTTCCATTATTGTTGCCTTTTGACAATACAATCAAGACAATGTAATCTGACTGGATGGATGTAGGAAGAAACCGGATGCATGTTTTGTTATGGTATTCCATAAGAGCCCTGGCTATGACACTGCGTTCCTCCAATGCTAAATATTTTGGTTTTACGAACAGGGTTTTATGAACTTGATGGAAATGAAAGCTTACTAAAGGGTGCAGAAATGACGTAAGGAATAAGAGCATTCTGCCAACGGTAATTACGACCGATGATTTCATTTCGAAGTTCTTTGATCGACTGGATCCCGGAAATATCGCCTTTAAACATATCGGTTGCGTAACGAGGTGCTACTTAATTCGAACTGAAGAATCATCCACAGGTAATGGCTTATTGATTTTATAAAGTGATTGCCAAATACACTGTCTAATTTATTTTCCTCAGCTTGTGGTTTATTAATGACCAATATTAGAATTTGTGATCAAAGCCGTTGTGTGGAATGATACCTACCATGCTTGAAGATGAATATGACGATAGACGGATGCGGTTAACATGAAACATCTATCAATACATACTACATCTTCCTCGGCACTTGGGGTGAGTATTTAATGTTAACGCCAGATGTTCGTCTTCCCGTGCGTGGTCAAAGGCCCGACGGGTGACCGAAGGCCCCAACATCCCTCACAAAATCCTTCCTTAAGTCCACCTTTTTACCCAATCCCGTGAGTTTAACCAAGTACAAAGTAAAGTTAAGAGTAAATTAATATTATTAGAAAAAAGGGTAGTTACATTACACACCATTTAAAACATTATTACATTAGATTCTTCAAAAAAGGAAAATGAACAATGGCGGGGTAATTTGGGAAGTGGAGTTCTAGCCAATCTCTTGTTGATTTTCTCCGTCGGAATGATTCTTGTGTATCTCTTTTTAGGAGTGGACGCTGTTGAGCAGGTTTCTATTGGTGATGGCTTCGGGATTGTCTGAGCCTTGATTTCTTTATTGATTCTCTCCAATAGGGTCTGTGGTCTTGGGGGTATTGCTTTTGACGGCCCGGGTTGAGGTTCTGGTGGATTTCTAACTGCTGGCTTTTGTGTTGCTTTTGCCCGTGCTTGCTCTCGGATCCGGATTTTTTCCTTTTCTCTCCGGATTTGGGAGGCCTCCAGTATTAACTTTGCTTTTAACTCAGCCTCTTGAGTTGCTTTTTGGACTGCGGCAATTACTGCCGCGTGTGAGGCT
Organism: Daphnia magna; assembly: GCF_020631705.1. NCBI lineage: Eukaryota > Metazoa > Arthropoda > Branchiopoda > Diplostraca > Daphniidae > Daphnia > Daphnia magna. Next base: position 3,212,586 of record NC_059188.1, read on the forward strand.
CGAACCCTCTATAGTGCGTCCAGCTGCGTTTTCTCCTTGTTGCTCAGCAACGGCGCGGTGTTCATGGATTCCGGCACCGGCCTCGAACATGGACTACTACATCTAGAGGACGAGACTCTTCGAGGTTTCCTATGTCGGCCATGTAATTTTTTTTACATCAGCAGTGAAAAAAGCACAAAAAATTATTAGTTGACTTAATAAATGTTCCTATACTTTACGTTTACGTTTTTTAGATATTTGTAATTTCCTTACAGGAGAAAGGGAAGAAAGTCTGTTTCACCGGTGCTACCTAGCGGCCAAGTTCCAGAAGCTCTTACAACTAAACGTCTGCGACCGGCAAAATTTGAAACATTTTTTGAAAATCTTTCGTCTCTGTTTTCAACCTATTTACATAATTTTCTAACGTTGGGAAACATACATATAAAAAACAGTTTTTCTTTTCATTTTTTTTTCCTTTTTCTGACGGAAATGTTTCCTTGCGCTATGGTCAACTTGCTCACCCCCCCTTTATAACTAAAGGTCAGTTAATAAGTAAAGACAAAGAAAAATCAGAAGTACAGTACAGACATGGAATAGGTCATTTAGTCTCTTTGTATTCATGGCTCCGTCCAGATGTATAGTGAACGGATGTAATTCCGTGCGTGGGAAAAGCGATGCCAAAGCAACTAACCATGCTCATTTTTATGCAATGCCTTTCGACGACGAACGAAGGAAAGTGTGGTTGAGTGTGATTGAAAACTGTAATGGATTACGACCTGTTAGAAAACCATGCAATTTAAAAAACGCTACTGTGTGCGAAAAACATTTCAGTGAGGACAGCTTCCACCCAACTGTACTAGCTGGAGCAAAAAAACTACTACCGAATGCGGTTCCATCAATATTTTTTGGCTCTATGGAAGTAGCAGCCAAAGAACCTACTATTCCTTCAGATGAAGCTGATTTATCCGATCAGCCTCCACGAAAAAAACAACGGATAAACTATGTGATAACAAACCAGCTAGTTAGCGGTGCAACAAATGAAGGTTTCTAATTTCAAATTTATGAAATATTATCGCATTATATCTACAATTTACACATTGCGTTGATTTAGATGATTTACATCACTTACTATCAGAATCTGCTAATAGTAACAGTGATGGGAAGCTCGACGTTCCGGTTGTGGCTCCAAGTAGTATGGGTGTCTGTGACGAGATGATACACAGTGCAGCTACGTCTGGGCCACCATCGGATGTTGACTGCGAGTCCAGCAGGTCGGAGAGCTTTGATTCTGATTCCGAATATGACGTGAGTGATTCCGAAAATGACGTGTTTGAATCCCATTCCGAATGTGACGTGAGTGATTCCGATCCCGATTATGACGTGAGTGATGTGGATTACGATTCGGCAGTTAATGAACCGGGCAACTCAGACACGGACGTTGGACTGCTACGACCAGTATATCCTACAGAAAATGAAATTGAAAAGCATAAACATATTTTACGTTTACAGCAGCGTCTTCTTAGACTGAAGAGAAAAAATCACAAGTTGGAAAATGAAGTCAGGGAATTGAAAAGTACCATTACAGGGGTGAATATCGCCGAGATATATATGTTAAAACAAATAAAAGTGGATTCCACAGAAGATACATGGAGCGCTTTCTTGTTGAACCAGATTAACAACAAAATGAAGAAGCATAAGAATGGAAACAGGTGGAATCAAGAAGTGATCCGACGCTGCATAATTTGGCAAGCAAGAAGTCCGGGATCCTATAAATTAATCAGAAAATCAGGAATGTTGAACTTACCGTGTGAAAAACACTCCGGAGCTACCTCGGATCATCATCCATGGACTTTGGCATCACAGATCTTATCAAGGAGGCATTTCGTGCAAAATTGATAGAACTTGGAAATGGATGTGGCGTTAAGGTTAACGTCGCCGTTGACGAGTCGCAATAAAACCCTGTGAAAGTTACATGAAAAATTTCGATAAATATGTTGGACATGTCGACATGGCTGGCATTGTAGAACCTAAAAATAATCAAAAATGAGCAAACAAACTGCTTACTTTTGCCATTAACGGACTGTGTAATTCTTACTGCGTGATCGTGGGATATTTTCTCGTATACAAAATGACTGCAGAAGAGCTACATAAATTAACCTTACACATCATTGAAGAGATCGAGCACATTGGATACACTGCTGTAGGATTAGTTGCTGATAATGCCTCAACGAACACTAAAATGTTTAAACTGCTAAACCCAGAAGGGATGTTGTCGCATGAAATAACCCACCCAAATGATCCCTCAAGAAATTTTTTTTTAGCTTTGATTCTTCGCATATCATAAAAAATGTGCGAAATCAATTTATAGATCGCCCGCTGCAAAAAAAATGAAAATCTATCATGTTTCAATTCATCAAGAGGCTGTACGAGAAACAAAAGAAACTTTTCCTGAAATTTGTGAAGAAATTGACAAATAGGCATCTTGAGCCTACGAAAATAGAGCGACAGAATGTTCAAAAAGCACTTGACATTTTCAGTAGGCCTTTGGCGGCTGCGCTAGAAGCACTACGACGAAGGAAAGTATCGGGTTTTATGGGTTCAGAAGAAACCATATCATTCATGTTAAAAATAATTAAATGGTTTGAAATCCATGACGTATGTAACTACACCCAAGCCATTTATAAGCGGCTTCCAAATAAAGCCCTATTCACCTCTACTGATGACGCCAGACTGAAATGGCTGGAAGATTTCTTAAAGTGGCTTAAGGAGTGGCGTATCTCCAGCGTCGAAAAGAATCACTTCCTGACGTCGGAAACGTTTGAAGCAATAACGATAACTACAAAATCAACGATCGCAAAAATTTCGGATTTGCTGCGTGACGCTGGATTTACATTCGTACTAACACGACGGTTCAACAGCGATAACCTCGAAAGAAAATTTAGCGCTCTGCGACAAGCGAACGGCGGTAATTACAATATGGATGCAAAAGCAGCTATTTATGGTTTAGAAAAATTATTGCGCACGGGGATAACCTACAGTGCAATGAACTGCAATGTACCATTGGAACGAGAGCAGCAAAACAGAGGAAATGGAAAATTCATACGTAAAACTACACTGAGGAATCCGAAAAAGAGAGCTCTTGATGTCCTTTCAGCTCTCGGAATAGAAGATCGTGCAGTATTGGAAGAATTTAGAAGGCCCCCAGGTATTACGTCAATCCAAACCTACACAGTAATACCAATAATTACTTGTTTTTTAAATGTTAATTGTTATTTGTGTAAAGATTACGGTGGTAGTGATTGTGACGACAAACTTGCGACTGCGGTGACTGCCGTATTTCTTCTTTTGGTTATTGAGGAACGAGAGATTTGTGTGGCATGTAGAGAAGGCCTAAGGCACACACACATTCAAGATCCGCAAGCTAACGCCATTAATGCTTTGAATGATTGCCTAAGTATAAGAAAAAAAAATTATTTTGCATTGAAATTAAGGAAGTCTTTATTAATTACATTGTTTTTCTTGTGGATAGATCGTGGAGGATTAAACATTCCTTCAAAAGAATTTGTTCAAAGAATGTGGACCATCTACAGATTTGTTGAATTTGCCTTAAAGAAGCTACACAACACCAGGAAGACTCGTGAAGATCTCATCAGTTTTCTTACCCCACACATTGCTGGTTGTTCCACCTTTTGCTGTAGTCGAGGAAAGGAAATGCCTGCTGGAAACAAGCACAATGAACAGCTTGCGATTCTCATACTTTGGAAGTTCATTAATCCAATGCTTAATGGCTACGCAGCAACACTAACTGATTTGCAGACAAAGGCACATGTGGTTGGCAATAATAAAGTTGTCAATAGAAAATTTAATACACATTCCAAATGAAAAAGCTTCCAAATCTGTCACACAGAAAACGTTTCTAGAATAGCAGTCGAACCTTTGTATTGTTTTGTATGTTTTGACAAGGACTTGGTAACTAGAACTTACATTAGTCGCTAGGGGGCACCGGTGAAACGACTTTCTTCCCGTTCTCCTAATACTAAAACTTAAATATCTATTTCATTTCAAAGATTTTCTAAAATCCATTTGCATAATTGTAACCGCCTTTTAAAGCTCTATCGATTGATGTGTTTTATATATTTCCCCGTGAAATTGACCCACCCAACGGGCTTTAACACGGCGAGATAGGAAAAAAGTCCCGTCCTCTAGATGTAGTGGTCCATGCCTCGAATACGGAGTAGTTCTGAGGGTATCCGGTTTTCGGTTTTTTTGGTCTGGAAAAGGTTCTGGCAGGCGGATCCGCCTAAAAACGCCTTTCGGAATCGTGTTCTCTGATTCCTTCCACAGCGTGTAACTTCTGACAGTAACGTTAGTCTAGTAACGTTTGGAAATAGTTGAATACTGCTTTTTGATGTAACGAGTTGTAAGACACTGTAATTAAAAAGTTCGAAGGACCATGTATGACCTACGTAAGACAAGATATATATATATCTTGTATAAAGTCCGTGTACTCTTCCCAGTATAAAACCGAAGCCATGTAACTCTTGTTGGGGGACAAGAGTTGACCACATCGGAATTACCTACTGGTCGATGGAGATTGTTCTTTCCTGTTCCATCGAGTCTAGCGCACGACTCGATCTGATGTTGCGACGACGCCACTTTAAAAAAAATTTGAATGTAACTATCCACCAGAGGGCGCCTCAAAAATTTTTTCGTCTGCTTTTTCTATAACAGCTAATTAGGAACTGTCAATTTGTGTGTGTGTCTGTCTGTCAGCTATTAGCAGTTAGTTTTTTTTTCTTAAAATGGTTAACGCGAGTGCAGAGTGGTATGAAGTTGGGGTATTTCAATTTTCTAAAATTAGCCTTAAAGTAATTAAGGATTTTACTATCGACTCCAATGATAGTCAAGTGGTTCGGCAAGAAAGAAAAAGCTATTTAGCTCAACAGTATGTAAATGGGGAGTGTAAGACTTGTGGGTGGAAGTCACGTGTTCATTATGGTAATCCTTCCAATTGGGTCAGACATCTAAAGAACGTTTTTTGAAAATTTTTTGTATCGTTCAGAAACATGTTAGTTTACATTCTCAATATAAGGAGAGCATGAAGAATAAGACTGAGGGAAATAAAAGAGCTCGTTCACCAGATTAGTTTTTCTTGCAGTCCTCAAAAAAATTCCATCAAGAAAAAATTTCGACGTTGCTGGATCCTGTGACAATTTCAAGAAAGAAAGAACTTAAAAGCAAAGAAAAGAAATTGCCATCGGATATTCAAGAAAAGATCAAACTCCGTATTCTTGACTATATTGTTGCGGAAGGTCGGCCTCTTTCCACCGTTGGGTCTACTTATTTCCGAGACCTCTTAAATCAAATAGACCCAAAAATTGAAGTGATGTGTGTTCGTACTTTGAAAAAAATGGTTGCTAAAGCTTACATTAAATTCAAAGATAGCCTGAGGTGTCAATTTAATTGGGTAACTGAAGTTTGTTTGACTGCCGATATCTGGGGTTCAAACAAGCGCAGTTGTATGGATGTAACATGCCCATTGGCTAGTTACTTGTGAAACCGGAAAAATTGAGAGAAAATCAGCAGGTGTAGCCTGCAAGAGATTTGAAGGTAAAATGTTCTTTCTATTTGAATTTTTCTTCGTACTTTCTCTTAACTCATCAATGCTTTTATTGAATTAGGGTCCCACTCATACGACAAAATTGCCAAAATCATTGATGGCATTTTAAATGAATTTGCTTTGCACACCAAAGTGCATCAGATAGTAACCGACAATGGTTCTAATTTCGTTAAAGCATTCAAGGAATCTTCAGTAAGAATGTTCTCATTTTCCGCACACTGTGTAAACGAATTTATCACTATTTTTTATTAGGCTGAAATGTCAGAAAATTCCACCGAAAACCTCATTTTATTCGAAGATGATAACGATGATGATGCTGATGTAATTGCTCTAGTGGGACAAATTAACGACGACGAAGATGAGGATCTAGACGATATAAACGAGGCTGCTTCCCGTACAATTGACACTTTTGATATTATTCAAACAGAAGATTGTGATCCACCCATCATACTTCCAGATCATATAAGGTTATAATTATTACAGTTTTCAATCAAACCGATTTTTTTCTCATTTAGATGTGCTTTCTCATTTAGATGTGCTTCTCATACGCTCAATCTGATCGCCAGCGCCGATACGTAAGTCTCACCAATTTTGATATCAGGTCATTCCCCAAAAGAAATGCACTCAGGAAAGCTATGAGCAAAAAGACAGCCTTGTGGAACAAGATCGGTCGTTCAATAGTAGCAACTGAGCAGTCAAAAGAAGCTTTTGGTCTGTATAATCATTCTTCTTTTATTAATTATTAATTGAATAGCAATAATTAAATGTAACTAATAATTGAATTTAGGCGTAGCCCTTGTGACTCCATGTGCTACACGGTGGAACACCACTTGTGACAGCCTTTCATCTTTCTTTACTCATTATACAAGTTTAGAAAAAGCTAACTCTTTATTCAGTCTGCTTGGATTGCCACTTCTGACCAAGGAAGACATTGATCTCTTGATTGAGTACATGCAAGTGATGAAGTCTCTTGCAGCGGTGCTTGATATATTTCAAGGTGAAAAAGAGTGCTTTCTTGGGTTGGGAATAGTTCTACCGCTACTGTCTAGGCTGAAAAAAAAATTGAAACAGAGAGTTTTCCCTAATCTAGGAGCTATTCGTGACCGGATCATTTCGTCGATCGACCTAAGGTAAAGGCGATCATAGATTATTTGTTTGCTGCACTGACTGACTGCTTCTTTTTTTTTAATTTTCCAGGTTGTATGACGACCCTTTAGCTGTTTTCGCTGCACTCACCCATCCCTTTTTCAAATGTAACTGGATTGAAGATAAGGAAAAAAAGAGAGTTTGCATAATCCAGTTCAAGCAATTGCTGAGCCATACGGTGTCACCAGTGAGTGACAAGAGTTCGGTTTCTCTTACAGACGACTTTATCAACTTCTGCTCTACTGATCTAGCCAAGCCGGACGAAGTTGATTTATTTTAAGAGATCCAGAATTTAGCATAAAAATGCTGGACAGATATCCAGCTATTAAGAACCTTTTCAATACGTATAATACGGCCATTCCGTATAGTGCTCCTGTTGAGCGTTTGTTTAGTCAGGCAGCCTTAGTTCTTACAGTGCGACGGAATAGGTTTTCGGATGTATTACTTGAGATGTTAATATTGATTAAAATGTCTTTCAAATAGTATCGGACAACTTCTGATCTAATTAAATAAATGCAAAATGGAAATTTGACGTTTTTATGACTTAAGTCATGACTTTTGACGTAGGGAAATTGTTTGATGACGTTTGACGTTTTGACGTTGACTTTTTACGGAGGAAACTTCTATGACGTATGACTTTGACGTTTTTTTTAAACGTCAATTTTTTTTGATTGACATACCATTCCCTGGCCAAAAATAAACAACTCGGTGTAGTATTTGATATATTTTATTCACTCTACATTTGAGTTTTTGCTTACAGGAATTCAATATTACACTCTTACTAGACAGTAGAAAGAGAATTTGAAAAAATACACCGTTGTGGACAAGTGACATAGCCACACCACAACCTTGTGGTGTGGCGTCGTCCCTTGTTGTCAGATGTATTATGCTTTCTCCGTTAGACGATTACTTTAAAAAACTTTGAAATGAGCTTGAGCGTACGTGAGCTTGAGCTAAGCTCACGTTTCGGTGAGCTAGTTTCAGCTGTGGAATTATGTTAAGAAGTAAATGGAAGGGAAAGGATGGATTTAAATTATTTATGAATAATGCTGCAAAATTATATTCTGGGGGAACAACTATAGAAATTTCACAAGTAAAACGTTCAAAAAATATTTGAAAATAAATTAATGTATTTAACTTTATTGTAATGAATTACTGCAATCTAGTGGGAGAACATTTGGATTTGAAATTGGAGTATTCAATTTTTCAAATGTTGAAATAAATAGTTTTGGTGTTTCTGCAAAAAACGCAGATTGTTTTTCCTAATTAAACATTTGTAGGTTATGTTTTAATATCTGTATACATATAATTGGTTACTTCATTTGTCGGTGTTGAAAAATATTGTGGTGTTGATGGTTCTTTTGCTAATTCGTAGTTTGCTGATGAAATTATTGTTCTTTCAATTAATTCCTAAGTGTATCTTATTAATTTATTTATTGAAATAAAATTTGAAATTATATATCGATACATCAGTGAGAATTGATAATTTATCAAAAGATTCTCTTATGTCAAAGGCAGCTGTTTTTTACATTGGTTTATCTAACGCTATTGTTATTTTCTGTGAAAAGAATAGAAAAATTACAGGTAGGTGAATTTGTTTATATAAATCTATTTTACCTTTTCTAGTTCATTGGTTTTTTCTTGTACAAATGTTGGCATTTAATTCGCTACGGTAAGTTCACTTTTAAATTTTTAAATTTCCTTTGATATATCACATAGATGAAGTTTTAATTTTGTAGACCAGTGAACTTTTTTTGACATCTTTACAGGTGAATTAATATACAATATATGTATATTGAAATTGTAAATAGTCGATGTTGTCACATATTTTATTTTATTATTGAATAATATTGTGTTAATATGCATTTATTTTATTGTCAATGAAATTTTTTAGTCTACGTGTTTTTTATGATAAAGAAATGCAGTACTAGTTCTTGAATTTATTGTATTTTTTATCAATTTGGTGTTTTATTTACATATTTAGTAGTAGTCTACGCTTGTTGTTCAAAAATTGGCCAATACATTTCCTTGCTAGCTTACGTATGAGTTCAGGTGTGGCTCCATTTCAGTTTTTTCAAGCTTCAACAATGGATTCTGTGAATTTTAAGGTAAAGGGTTTTGTTATTTAATTAATTAAAAATATCATGTATTGTACTTTACTTACTCTAGATTTTTTCTAGATGTTTTTGGTTCATCACAGCTCGTGGAATGAATCCTGGCTTTCCTCCTTTTGATGACTTTTTATGAGCTATAGAACTATTGTTATTAATAATTTATACATAAAGATTATGTTATAATAAATACTTACTTTTCAAATATTCTTCAGTGAATATAGATGTTGTAAGTTCGTTTACAAATTTATTCATTAAAGCTGAAGAAAAAAAACTTCTAAGTGAATCGAAATCATCTTTAGTTTCCATAATTTTAAAACTTCAAACAAATTTAGCAAGAATAACAGAAGAAAACAAAAATAACAAGTTCAATATATATTTAAAATCTGCGTATTAAAAAATGTAACAAATTTTTACTCGATATCAGACAGTGTATCGTATTTGGGTATTAAAATAAAATTATTTTAAAATAAAATACTTAAAATACGTATTTTATTCGGTATTTGTATTAGGGCTGTTTCGTATTTGTATTTGTATTGGTCGTTTACGCTGAAAGTGAATAAAATACAAATACAAATACAAAATACTTTTTTTTCAAAGATTTGAAGTTTGTAAATTGGCAACAGTGTATGAATCGAAAGTAACTTCATTTTGACAGCGTTATTGCACCTGCAAAACGTTTTGCAATAGCTTTTTCTAGTTTTAAAACTTTCAATTGCATTTATCGTCGTCTGTTTTTCTCGTGTGTGTTTTCATTAAACCACAAGTTTCTTTAACGTATATCTCTAGTTCTCTACAAATCGGATGGTTTCTTATTACTGTTCGTTCTGAAGAACTTGTATAATACCCACGGTAAATGTTTAAGTTATTGAACATTCTTAAAATACGTAATGGCATAAACTAATTACTTGGCATATCCTCTGATTCAGTGACAAGAATGTCGGCAAGACAGAACCTTGGACAGACAGTTAAAAATAAAGGAGTAAGAGGCAAATAAGAATGGTGCAGTTTGACATCCTACGTTGCGCATTCTCCGCAAATGCTAAAATCAAATTTGTGTCCAATCTGTGGTACGCTGTCTACAGCGTCTTATAAGAAAACCAACCATTTCACTTTAAAAATATTGTTTTCTTCTCTATAACTATGTTTTACCTCACTGTTGTACCTAACAGTGGATTTGCTATTCATTTGCTGATAACCAAATTTTTCCCTCCATCTCCTTTTAAGTCTAATTTATTTGTAGTTAATTTTTGTTTAAGAGTCCTTTTATGTGATCGACATGGCTAGCAGTAGAACCCAAATTCTTTAGCTAGCTGGTGTATTGTTGTTCACTCCATAAACGTCAAACTTGTAAGTTTAACAAGATGAAGTGTTGCGTACAAAACTGTGAAAAGAATCACAAGGATGGAGTTAAATTTTTAATTTTTCTTAAAAAGAAAATTCACTGTTCAAACGAAGTACAACAACTCCAGAATTTGCGAAGGAAAGCGTGGGAGGTTTTTAGGAAAACTTAAAAATTTAACTTAAATTGGTGAATTATCACCAAATGAATAGCGAATCCACTGTTAGGCGTACCACAGATTGGACACAAATTTGATTTTCGCATTTTCGGAAATGCGCAACGTAGGATGTCCAACTGCTCCATAAAGGAAAAAAGTATTTTGTATTTGTATTTGTATTTGTATTTTATTTTATTTGGTATTTGAGGTTTTGGGAGAAAAAATGTATTTTGAAGGACGAATATTTTAAAATATAGTATTTGTATTTTTTAAATACTTGTTTTTTTTTCAAATACGATACACTGATATCAGATTGCTAGTGAAAAATACAAAAAAACCATGAGAGGATTAAGAATGAAATAAGGTAAATAAAGTAATTCGACTTAAAACTAAAAAAAATATATGTATAATTAACACTAAATTCACATCAAGAACCAACAAATAGAAAAATTGGAAAATGAGAACGGAGAGCTTAAGTTAACAATAAATAACCCAGAAATAGGCAATCAACATTTCTACGACAATATTTTGAAATATTAACAACAAGATTCCTTCGGTAATGTCCTTCGGGCAATTTTTTTGAAAAAAATTGTCTATAGACATGTAACGTGGGCCAAAGATAAACAGATTTGGATCCAAGATTTCTAAATTTCAATCAATTTATAGTGTTCATCTGCTGTAGTCTACTGTCCGGAATTAGCAACACGGGAGCTTATGTAAAAAAATGAAATTGCAATAACGAATTTGAAGAATTTTATACAACAAATGTACTACCGAATGCAATAGTTTTTTAAAATACACTTCTGGGAATCTAACCATATCAATATTGGCTAGGAGTTTAAGTCCTAAGTCTAGTAAGTTTAAGACCTATTAAGCGACTTAAAAAAAATTTCCAAAAATTAGAAAAACAATGACATTTGAAGAAAAAATGTTTTATTTCCTCATGAGTATTGAACAATTAAACTTAATGATGCCAGCGCAACACCTTACCACTACGCTGTTATTGACATAATGCGACTAGTATGAATAGCAGTTTAATTTTACATCATCTGCAGCAGTATACTGTCCGGAATTAGCAACACGGGGACTTATGTAAAAAAAATGAGAATGCAATCGTGAATTAGATGAAGATTTTTCCTCTAAAATAGACAACAAATTGAATTGTCTTGTAAAAGCAATTTCAGGGAATGTAACCATATAAATATTACTTAGGATAGTTTAAGTTTAAGACATACTAAGCGACTTAAAAATTTAACAAAATATACGCATAAAAAGGAAAAAACTAAATAAATTTTGTGTTTCAGAGAATATAGATCCATTGATCTTGGTGTTATGAGCCCAACACCTTACCGCTGAGCTATCACACACATACATGTAGATATAGCATCAAAAATTAGTTATCTTGTCAGCGCTGTGTAACTTTCTTCTCCATAGTCTCCGTTCTGGCAGCATGTTTACTACTGCAATATAAAAATATATATAAAAATCTACTGCTTAAAACATTTTGTTAAAGAAAACACCTGCTGTTTAGTGACTGTTATACAGCCTTCTGCACTGACTGCAATGCATTGACAGTTGTAAGGTTACGCAAACAAAATCAAATTCACTGCCTAGGATTCGGCAACCAGCTAGGTAACAATTACGCAAATTAATTTTTTTAAACTGTAATAGAATCAAATGAAAAAGCCACTATACCACGTATCAAATTTTGACAGAATTTTGTACAAAATTTGGGGACGATTGGTCATTCAGGGAAGAAACGTATATGGAAATACATAATGGACATTAAACCTTCTGAGATCTACTACTACTACCCTACCCTCTATACCCCACACTCTAAAATTGTTATAGTCCTGCGGTATATATACATATATACCCTAAGGGATAAATTATTATACATAGATAATTAACAGAGATAGAAGAGATGAAAAAATTTCTAAAGGAAAATGTGTTTCGACAGGAAATCAACAACAATGAGGAATTCATAAACAACGAAGAAGATTTAACTATAAATAATGAATTATCTGATGATGAATCAGATTTATCAATTGAAAACATCGAATTGACAGTAATAATTGTCTACCCCTATCTCGTACCATTTTTATCTCGTACCATCTATCTCGTACCGGTACGAGATCATCGGTACGAGATTGGAGCCCCCAAGAAAGCGGTACAGTGCCGGTCCACTTATACGACCACTTGGTGCAGCGGTCGTATAACCGGATGGTCGCATGACTGGTCGGACGCTATAGTAGTGATTAGCAGGGGACGACTGATTTTAATTTGATATGATGCGATATCGTTTGGCTTGTCTCAGTACAAAAGTGTATGAAATATTAAAAATGTAGGCTCAAATCAAATAGAAACAAGAATAGAAAAAATACGCCTAGCATTAAGAGTCTTGTTACGCGGATATACATTTTCTTTTACGTTTCCCATTCTTCACAAGTACAATAGCGATGCGTTCTGATCCACTTACAACAGAACACTGGCTGACGTAACGCACTTTTGTTCCAAAAAGTCCAGCCCTCTCACCTTAATGAAAATCAATAGTCATTTTAAAAAATAGACCTCGAAAAGGGATTATAATAATGCAACTGTCGGTACAGTATCCTGCACAAAAATCCGAACACCGATTTAATTTTTTAAAGCCACCTATTGGCGGGGTAAAGGGTTTTTTGTTTGTTTTTCTTTAAGAGGGAGGGTAGACGGGGTGATGATAATATATGAAACGAAATAATAAAAAACTACTTTAAATTTAATAAATCATGCTGAAGATTAAAATTAAAAAAATATTTAGCATAAATTGTTTAATTGCAAGTTATACACTTCTGATTTAACCTAAGTTCGACATTATCTTGACTTCTTAAAAATCCTGTATGTGATTTGTTATCGAAAAAACTCAAGTGTTTTACAACAATTCGATAGGATTGTTTGAAAATTATATGTATTAAATCTAAAGATTGGCGAGGAGGAATAATATTCGACTGTGGTGCGGGAGACCCGAGTTCAAACTCTGATATAGCGTAATGTTTTTTCAAGATTAGAGGTCCCATACATGTCATATTTATAGCCAAATGAAAGCCCGTTCGGACATCCTTAGAATATCCGACGGCACTGTTGAGGGTGGTCAAAACAAAAAAAAATTACATCAATAGGACATCCAAATCGGATATCGGACTGTCTCGAGGATATCAAAAAGATGTACTTAACATCCGATCCCGACATCTGTCGGACATCCGACGGACTGCATTGTGTTATGTGGAACAATGCAAAACTTACCTGAGCCAAACAATATAGCACCTGTCACCCTCAAATTAAGAAATCCTGATGTAGCACTTGGTGAGCTATCCAATACCCAAAAGACTAAACTAACACTAGAAATTACCCGAATCTTTGGTCACCTCCTAAAAATTCAACCAAACCAAGCTGGCACAGCCCTACTTCTCTACCCCAAAAGTGTAGAACAAAAACAGAAAATCCTGTCAACAACCTTCATCCTGGAACACGAAGTATCTGTAAACAGCGTGGAAGCCGAATGGCTCAACAAAGGAGTGGTTCATGGCATCCCGATTGAGCTCCATGAATCCTTTGAACTGGATGCTTTAATGAAAGACGCAGGAGCTGTAAACTACACAAATATCCCATCAAAGGCAAGCAACAGAACGAAAATCATAATTACCTTTCCATCAACCTCCATCCCCTGAAGCCTCTTGATCTCTGGTTGGAGCTACCCAATCAAACAATACATCCCCCGTCCTCTTCAATGTAAGAAATGTTGGAGGCTCAACCACTCCTAACGAGTATACATGCTAAAGGCAGTTTGTCCAAGATGCCATAAGGAACATGAGCAAACTGAGGCCTGCAAACATCCTAAATTCTGTATCAACTGTACCAGCTATGAGCTTTGCTCGACAGATTCAGTTTGCCCACTGTGAAAAAGAAAAGAAGCAATTATCAAGATCGCAATGAACCAGAAAATCTCATTCACAGAGGCAGAAACAAAACTGAGTCAAAATACTCACCAACAATGGAGAAACGACACAGAGAGCCACCAAGCCGAAGCAGCACACAATGACGCAGCCCCTGAAACCAAAACTGCGGAATTCAATGCCGAAATTTAAGCACTGAAAAAAAAAGAATATCTGCTTTGGAACAAAAACAAAGAGCAACAGAAGAAGCAATCCAAAAAATTGAATACAATGTCGCCAAACTTCCTCAAATAGAACAGAAAGTTTCCTCATTAGAAAAAGTCAGACAGTTTAACGCTAATAAACTCTCAAACCAATTAGATGAAAAATTTTCGATGCTGCTCGACAACCTATCAATAAAAAAGCCAGGAACCTCAATGAAGCTTCTGAAATCTAAAGGCAAACACTTAAGTGCGCACAACAGTAACACAACAGTGTTACGTTGGATATACTCACGAACGTGCAAATTTGAAGTTTTCGTGAACAATCGTGTTGGAAAAATCGTCAGAAACACCAATCTTCGGCAGTGGCGTCATGTAGCTGGAGTCAAAAATCCAGGTGACCTGTGCAGTCGTGGTATTGACCCACAGAACGTAAACGAGTTGTTCCAGTTTCATCAAGGACCGCAGTTCTTGCAACTCGATCCATCTGAATGGAACAATTGGGTTGACATTGCTGAACCGAAAGAGAGTGACGTGAATGTGATTCGCATCTTGGCAGTAAAAACAGAAGATGAGAACCATCCCGTAGACCAGTGCGTAAAAATACTGTTCGAGTTTGCTTAGAATTCAGAGAACTCTAGCCTGGTGTTTGAGATTCGTGAGAAATACACAATCCAGAAAACGTGGGGACCAACTGACAGTTGGGGAGTTAACGGCGTTAGAAATGTCAACGTCGTTAGTGATTAGCGTCAAACGTGCTCAAGTGTTAGCTTTCAATGAAGAAATCTATGCCTTAAGAAAAAACCTGGAACTACCGCTGACGTCTAAACTTCGTCCTTTCAAGCCATTTTTAGATGACGTCGGACAGTTACGGGTAGGTTGACGTATCCACCACGCCCCGGTAGACTACTAAGCAAAACATCCTATTCTGCTACCAGGAGATCAGTTGTTGACTCAACGGATAGTGTGGGATCATCACGTGAAAAATTTGCATGTGAAAGCTGAGACGTTGTTAGCAAGTATACGTTCACGTTACTGGATACTTTCTGGTCGGAAAGTCATCAAATCAGTCGTGAATAATTGCTGGCCTTGTAAACGCCGATCGTCGAAGCCAATGCAGCCCTTTATGGCATTGCTTCCAGTACATCGGCTTACCCCGTATCGCCTTGCTTTTTCCTTCACGGAGATCGATTACTTCGGTCCTCTTACTGTACGTGTTGGTGGAAGAGGTGTAAGGCACGAAAAGCGATGGATCAGTCTTTTCATGTGTCTAACAACCAGGGCTGTTCATCTAAAAACTTCAGATGGACTCAGTCTGGAAGAATTCTTGCGTTGCTCCACCCGGTTCGTCAGTGTACGTGGAAAACCAGATGTAATTTACAGCTACAACGGAACCAACCTTGTTACAGCCGAGCAAGAACTTCGCCAGGCTCTGGAAGAACTCCAGACCATAATGTCCTGTCAGCAGATAGATTGGCATTTTTCTCCTATGTATGGGCTCCATTTCGGGGGAGTATGGGAAAGATTGGTTCAATCGTGCAAACGTGCGATGAAAATCAATGTTGGGACTCGCCTCGTCACTGATCGTGCCCTAAGAACCGTCGTTGCCGAGGTAGCCGCCTTGCTCAATTCAAGACCACTGACTCATCTCAGCATGTATCCTGACGACCCTGATCCCCTAACACCGAATCACTTTCTACACGGTGGGGCACGTCCTTATACACCGCTAAAGTTATCAGATGAAGAAAACGTAGACGTATCCGCAAAGCAATTTCTGCAAAGCCAGGCCAGCATTCAACATTTTTGGAATCGATGGCTACGTGAATACGTTCCTCATCTGACTGAAAGTGGGCCGAAAATCGGCCAAATGTTACTGTGGGGGATATAGTGCTTGTTATTGAATCAAATACCTTACGTGTGCAGTGGCCATTAGGCAAAATGATAGAAATAATGCCCATTGTCGCTGACAATGTCGTTAGAGTGGTTAAAGTGAAGCTTGTGGACCACAAAAGCCCGTTTATACGCCCTGTGACAAAGCTCTGTGTTTTAGCTATGGCCAAAGAGCAAGGGGTAAAATGGATACCGACCACCTGCCTCTCCCCTTTCTTCACTTTCGGGGTACAGCATGGATGTTGAGGAACATGAAGTGCTAGCAGGAGCCTGGATCAGCCAACATGAAGCCGAACCCAATGAATAACACACTAAAATGTATACAATTCAATGCCAGAGGACTGAATAAAGATTTTAAAAATGAATTCAAAACATACCTTAACCAGACCCAACCTGATGTAGTCCTTCTATCCGAAACTAGGTGGACCAACAACTATGTACCAACATTCTCCAACTACAAAAATTGCTTCTTGAATCGTGAAATAGGAAAAGGTGGTGTTTCTTTTCTTGTCAAAAAGGATCTTCAAATGGCAAGGATACCTGTAAAACAATTCCTAAAGAGTAGGACAGTGGACGTTTCTGTAACAATCTCAACAAAAACTAAAATTCATATCTACTCAATATACTGTCCTGATGGTAATGAATCAATCCTGAACCTTCTGTATTATCTCCCTGGAAGAACAAATCATTGCATAATAGGAGGTGATTTTAATGGCCATAGCCCTCGGTGGTTCAACTCGCATCTATCTAATAAAATCGGAAGAGAAATAAGTAATTTTCTTACAAATTCGGACAATTTTACGCTACTCACCCCTAAAAACCTCCCAACAAGAATTTATTCAGTCACTATGAAAAAATCAACCTTGGACCTCACCATAATGTCAACACAGCTAGCTCTTTGTTCATCAATCAAACTCGGCCCATATCTAGGGAGTGACCATCTGCCGATAGTCTTTAGACTTCTAACGAAGGAGAAGATAATAAAACAAAAAATACAACTAAAATGGAAATTTAAAGAAAAAGAATGGCCAAAATGGAATGAGTCCATAACCAGGAAACTTGCGGAAAAGAAGTGCATGGAATCCGGAAAACCAAAATTAGCATTCAGCATCTTCCACAAGTTCGTCCTTGAATCATAGAAAGAAATTTTTAATCTTAATAATGAAATAAGATGTACAAAAAACATAAACAAACCATGGGGAAATGAAGATTGCTCGAAGAAAATAGCTGAATATTGAAGAGCCTGGAAGGAATATACTAAATGGCCAACACCAGAAAACAGAACAGCTTACAATAGAGCGATGGCATTAAAGAAAAAAACTACAGGGGAAGGGAAAAAAAAAGAATGGGACACAAAACATAAAAATGTAGACATAATAAACCCTAAAGTTGCATGTAATTTCATCAACGCAATGAGAAGTTTACCCAATAAATCACTGGAATCCAACCAGTTCACTTTTCCATGTGGTACACGAATCACAGAACCTAAGAAAAAGACCCAAATTCTTCTTGAAGTATTTAGTAAACACCAAACCAACCCACAGTTAAGACAAAAAAAAAATGGAAAATGAAATGAAATAAGAAATAAGAATTGCAGTAAATGCAGGCAGCATTCTGGATGAAACTATTACACGCGAAGAACTAGTGACAGCCATAAGCCAATTGAGACAATCAAGGATGGGTGAAGACCTCGTGCACAACAACATGCTCCAACATCTTAATGGGGAAAACATAAATCAACTACTGCGTCTATTTAACCTATCACTTAACCATTCTTTTATCCCTCCCGAATGGAAAACATCCATCATATGTCCTATCTTGAAAACGAAATAAAGAGCCGGGTAATCCAGACTCATATCGACCTTTAGCCCTTACTTCATGCGGAAGCAAACTTATGGAAAAATACTAGCCAAAAGAATAGCTTGGTTCCTAGAGACAAACTACCTGCTCCCAAACAGCCAAGCAGGATTCAGAGAGGCAAGATCTACTATAGACTAAATTATGACATTGGAAGCTAAAATCAAAGAAGGCTTCAACAAAAAATTAAATACGTACGCCATCTTCCTAGATCTCTGCAATGTGTATGACTCGACATGGCACGAGGCGATTTTATTCAAGATGGCTAGACTGGAAGTGAAGGGGAAAACCTTAAAATGGATAAAAAACTTTTTAAAGAACAGAACAATGAAAGTGAGAATCGACGTTGAAATCTCAGAGACTACCTCCCAAAAAGTCAGCGTTCCACAAGGCTCAGTCCTGAGGGAGTCCGTTACTATGCCTGATTATGATGTCTGATTTCCCTAAATCATCCAGATTATGTGGTAATCTAGAGTTCGCAGATGAATTCGTTACATATTGCAGAGCTTCAAACAACTGTTCAGCGAGACTCATAATGCAACCACACGTGCGACGTCATCAAGCCCTCCCTCTCCACATTCAACAGTTGTACAGACGTCGATGACGACGATGCCATCCAGCTCTCCGTCTCCGCATTCAACAGTTGTGCAACCACCGATGACTACAATACCATCAGGCTCTTCGTCTCCACATTCAACAGTTGTTCAGCCGTCGTCTCATCATTCACCATCAAGCACGTCCGGAACGTCGGCGAAAGTGGCAAGAGGACGGGAGGGGGAACAAAACGAACGGCGCAAAAAAATGGAAATTCGGGTGTTTCGAAAAGATCCCTCCAACCTTTAACTATGGCTTACACTTGGGCGAGGAAATATTTTGTCTTTGCTGAATGGTCCCAAAAATATGTATACCTATCTGATCTCCCACCCACAGTAACCGAAGTCATCCCTTTGCAGGAAGACCCGCTTGCTGTTACCCAATTGTGCTAAAAAATTGTGCTAAAAATTAAAAAAATTCTTGCCATCTACCCATAAAGGGAAAAAATGTCTGCAACTCAGATTCCTGTCATTGCCATCTACTGACAGTTAAATCAAGAACAAGAACTTGTAAAGGTAATCGTACTGACGTACGGATACTGACTTAAGTGTATGTTTCGCTGGTGACAATGGGCGAAATGTGAATGTATGTTTTCCGTGTTTACTAATGTTGTGTTCCAAAATCTCTTTAAGTCAACCCAGAATTTTTTACTACTTTATCGGAACTGTTCGAGTTGAACTGTGATTGTGACTGCTGTGTTCGACGAAATTTCATTTTTCCCTATGAGACTAAGAGGCTGGCTAACTAGGCTGTTCATAGAAAAAACAACCAGGTATATCAATGCATTTTCATTCTAAGTTCATAGTCATGTTAACCATAGTAAATTTTGTTTTTAATAAATTTAACAGATTGTCCCAGCAAAGAGAAAGGTGCATGCCAAGACATATGGCTCAGCCCCATTCAATTCAACAAGGGAAGGCTCAAATAGTTAAACATTATTGATTGCTCTTGTAATGATGCACAAGGAGAATACCACCAGTTGTGAACATGGGAGAAGCAGGCAGTAGGCAAGTAAACTTTTCAGAAATCCTTTCGTGCTGATTTTGCTGATCTCTTTCTTATGTTTAGAATTGACATGACTGCAAATTAAGTCAGAGTATACATTTTTTGTGGCAAAGGGATCAATGAATATGAAGTTTACTTTGACCAAGCTGTAGACTCAAAGTCTATTCGCTTCCAGATGCTAAACCAGAACACGAGACAAAGTAGGCATTGCAAAGACATTTGATGGTGTGCCCCTTTACTGCCCTCACTAATTTGGGAACAATATAACATCAGTTTTATTTTTTGATCAACTTAAGAATTTAATTTCTCTTTGTTTCTTTTTACTTCTCAGGTAAAATTGTTTCAGTATACTGATCCTGCAGCTGAAGCGCGTGTTGCGAATAGCATTTCATTTTTACAACGTCCTAGTCAGGAAAATAACTGGAATCTTGGGAATGGTGACACTAAATAGGTTTTTAATTGTGACTAATCATTCAGACTTCAAAGTACTAATGTATTTGTATCATTTCTATTTACATCAGATGGTATCGTGATGTACTCCAATGAGCATAATTATTCCTTCAGTTGCCATAAGAGTAGATGTGTCCTGCCCACACAGAAGCCAGAAGACCAAGTCTCATGTCATCAAAAGAAAGCTCATGTTCTGTCGGTTCTGAATTGATTAAACTTCCCATGTATAATTTATAATAAAACACATTTGTTTGGAGGATAAAATGGCACTCGTTGATGGGTTTCACTAAGCTGTACTCTAGCGTTTCAAATATTTTGGTGCTCAATTAAGTCAAGACGATCTTGGCCATGCCTCACACTTTTGTGTAGCGTCACAATTGTATTGTTTTGAATTGAAATTCTCGCTGGTCACGTACGTGTTTATTTGAATACAATAAAAAAGATTTATCTAATATTTCTCTTTGATTGCATTGCTTTTGAACGCTATATCCTGACTCGTCTATTTTTATATAAATCTACATAATTATCCATTAAGATATCATAAACACTGGTAAATTAGTGCATAAGCTAGTACGGTCGTCGAGACTCATGAAGTCGGGACGAAGCCCCATTCCCCCCGCCGGTCTTTAATGGCAAGTGCCGTACAAAAAAAAATCCCAAAATTACGTCATATCTTGAAAATCGTTCTTCTTAGCGAGTTTTGGTCTTCGTATTTTTGTATCTAAACATGTTTAAAGTTATAATTATCAAGAAAAAACTGAAAAAAAATTCCATCCCAAACGGCTTTCATTCAACGATGGCGGCGGTCGTGGGCCCACAGTCGGGGCTGTTTAGCGCATGAGTTCGTACCGGGTGGTAAAATCTTGCGAAATTAATTGC
Source organism: Daphnia magna (assembly GCF_020631705.1). Lineage (NCBI taxonomy): Eukaryota > Metazoa > Arthropoda > Branchiopoda > Diplostraca > Daphniidae > Daphnia > Daphnia magna. Next base: position 3,233,748 of record NC_059188.1, read on the forward strand.
ATGTGATCGATTAAAGATAGAGAAATTCTGTGTTCAGAAAATGAATTGGCGTGTAATTATCTCTCAAAAAATATAAAAATTTAATTATGCGCGTAAAAAATGTGCCTGGGGCAGAAAACTGCGATAAAGTTTGTTCGCCTTCCTGTGAAGTAAAACACTCGTACTCCCATACGGATGGTAGTCGACACTCAGCCGGACTTCGGCTCGTGTTAGGCCGATGATTTTCCCACCTCTCCCAGAACTTTTGGGTGTGTTTAGGGATACTTTCATTCTAATTTTTTTTCGTACTGTGTTTATGGCTAGATAGGAAATCCTACTTGACGTACCATAACAAAAAAGACATATTTTTTGGAGTGTATGTGATTTGTTGCTGTTTTCATTTTCATTTTGAGAATGATTTGTAGCATACCGTAAGTTCAACGTTAACTATTATGAAGAATACAAAGTAACAGGTAATTATACAAGGTCAGGAATATTTAATTCTCTAATGTATTAGATAACTTTTAAATTTTGCTAATTTTAAATCTGCTGAGACTGATTGAAACCTGCTTTTATAGTCAGGTCAATAAAGCCAGTCAACATTGAAAATATTAACATAACAGAAGCAGATGTAATATATATGTATTTTCTTATAATCATTAGGCATTGGAAATATATAATCCTACAGCTAAGAGACCAGACTATTCCATGCTCATCCATCTTCGCTCAAGTCAGCACACTTCATGGTCATTCGACAGACACTTTTCTCCTGCATGGCAGTTCAAGCTAGATTATACGGTCTTGAAGAATGGTTCTTATCTTTCTAAACAACTCTTGTAAGTTACAAGATATGCATCTTATACAAGCAGATTTCCTTCCTCAAAGGTACAGTTCTGAGGTAGTACGATAGTCTTACATATTTTTATCCATTCCTCAAGAAAATATTGTTGACTCGATAAATCAAAATATATAATTTTTTCACTTAATAAAAGCAGTTTTCAGTTAAGAGACAACCAAGGTTGGATTACTTGTTAAAAAATAGACAAAATTGAAACCATAAGAATTGTTCACTGATTTATTATTGTAAGAACTGAACGAGATGAATGCACTTTATTTTCTTGCCCTAAATAACACAGTCTTCATCATCTAAATCATCTCCCAAAACAATTCCTCTGCTCTGTGATTTTCATTATCCGGGGCATTTGATTTGGGATTTATTCCAACGTCTTCACTGCCAGACTCATCGGTTTCGAAATCTTCATAGTCATAATCATCGTCCTCATCTTCATCTGCATCTTCTTCGTCGAAATCTTCATCCGCGTTTGGGATGGTTCCGGAAAAATCCTCTGACAGGATCGAATGTTCAAGTAGTTCCTCATCATCCATCCCCTCCTTTGCCTTCAACAAATCATTTCTAAGCAAATCCAAACCCGTCGATGCGATACAACTAAGGTTATAGATTTCGCTTTGAATAAGAAAGTTTGACCCAGACAGTATTTATTTCTCATCTAGTCCCATATAGCACATTTCTGCCGTCGGATGTCCGAATCATGGCCGAACATCCGTTATATATCTATGTACTCAATGTGTAGTTCCAGGGATGTCCTTGGAAATGCAATGGATGTGCGAAAATTATATTCTACGGACCTCCTACCAACAGCCAAGAAGATTTTCAATTGTTTCATTTAAGGATCGGCCTCGAGCCAATCGGGGCGCTTTTTTGCGAATCGGGTTTCTCATTTCGGGCCATCGAGGCGTGGCTCAGAGTGGAAAATTCTTCTCCCCGAACTCAATTAGGGTTTGCAATCAATTGGATTGCAATCAATCGATTCATCAATGCAAAAAACATTATCGATTGACTGTTTCACCCGATCTATCCGATAACAACCCCGATAATAGCTCGTTCTACCCGCTTGCCCCGATTTTTACTCTGAAACCAAAAGAACGGCATTTTTTTTTATTGCTTCGGGGCAACGAGTTAACCTAAAATTTTTCCCCGCACCGCCCTGGTTGAAAAAGTGTCCCCTAAATTCAACCCCGAATGCACTTTATCGGTGCGGGGCGGTTAACTCGATTAGAACTAATTGGGGCCGATCACTAAGTTTCATTATTAATTCCAAAAGGGGAAAACTTAACCGTGTTCAAATTTTTCCCTTGAACGTATTTTTATTTTAAGTCCAGCATTTAATACGAAAAATTGAAAAAATAAAGGAGTAATTATCTATTTGCCAGATGGTTTATTTTTAAATTTATTACAAAAAATGAATAAAATATATGTAAGTCGTGAGTTTGTTTGCACAGGCTTTCCGTTTAGCTTACGGGAACCAAGCCATTGGAAATTAACTCACAGAAAATAAATATTATTCGGCATCTAATAATATTCAAAGCAAGTATACTTATGATAGGATTTTAATTTCAAATAATAAAAAACTACTTTAAACTTAATAAATCATGCTGAAGTTTAAAATTCAGAAAATATTAAGCATAAATTGTTTAATTTCAATTTATGCACTTCTGGTTTAACCTAAGTTCGACATCATCTTGACTTCTTAAAAATCCTGTATGTGATTTGATATCGAAAAAGCTCAGGTGTTTTACAACAATTCGATTGTATTGTTCGAAAATGATACATAATACATCTATAGATTGGCACAGTGGTTTAGTTTATTGAGGGGTTTCCGGAAGGGGAATAAACATGTATGGGGTAGGTGCATTTTAAAATATTAATAAAATTACATAAATAAAATAAATGGGAAAGAGTCTACTATTCTACTGGATAGGGAGTTTCTACGGGACGAGGCGGGATATCCTCAGCTTCGGGGTTTGGTGCACCATGATGGAAATGGGCACACACCATATCCATTGATCCCTGGATCGCTGCCAATCGGAAAGGAAACCCGGTCTCGTTTTCCTTTCCGCATCGGCGGCAACTTGTATCTTGCTCCTGTGAGAAGAACCACGAGTGCCCCCGAAGAGGAAGGATGTCGAGCCGGGCCCTGTGAAGATATCTCCAGTCTCGGAAGGAGAGGGGCGTACGGCAGGATAACAGGCGAGCCATGTCTTTCAACTTGTCTTCCAGGAAGAGGCCAGTGGCAACTACTCCCTGGTGGCTCTTGTCAGAAATTAGGTCCCTGGTATAGCGCTGCCGAGCTACTTTCCGAAGTCCGCGGACTGCCTTGACTTGGTTTACGGAGACTTCATCGGCGACAATTCTTGGATTTTCGTCGCCGGATACATCAATCCGCACTCCTAGTCGTTTGGCAGCTTGGTGGGCAAGAGTCCAAAGATTGGACCCTGCCTCCGCGTACCTCAGTCTGTAGAGACCCCCATCCACGGATCCCGAAAGATATTCCCCAACTGGCAACACTCCTGGATGCTCGTTTCTGAACCCTCGCCGGATGGTGTCATGGAGCTGCTCTCGGCATATGTTCCTCACTGTAGGGTCTCTACAAGTGAGGAGCTGAGCAGCCCTAGCGATGGTCAAGATATCGGCATCATCAGTGAGGCGGCATGTTCCTAGGCCCCCAACCCGCTGGTCCACGTAGAAAAACGGGACTTTTGCGTGATTGGGAAGGTTGCTAATAAGGCCTAGAAACTTCCTGTACTCAGTGTCCAGTTGGGTAAGGCAGTCTTTCAGGACCCGACCCGAAGCGAGGTGATGTGAAAGGGAGGGAAGAAGGTGGCTACGGAAGATTTCAAGTTTTTGCCATGGTGCGAGGTGGGAGGCGGCAATCTTGTCGAGGTTAGGGATAAGGTCAGTTGGTGGTCGGAACCGCAATTTTCCTCCGATCGGTGTACCAAGATATGTTTCTTGGTCGTCTGGACCCAAGCACCGAATTAATTGATCACCAATTCGGCACTGGGCGTCAGACGGCTTGCCTTTGTCGAAGACCAGGCAAGCACACATCCCGGCATTCAATTGCAGCCCCAAGGTGTTTGCGGTGAGGGTAAAAACGTTTAAAATGTTTTGGAGCTCGAAGGGAGAATTTGTAACCACGGCAATGTCGTCAGCATATGCCGTGGTTTTCACGAGCGAGCCAAATAATAAAAATCCGGGGTTAATATTGGACTTTCCGGCCCTGACGAGGGGCTCGGAAGCCAGGTTAAAAATAGGGTAGCTAAGAGCATCACCCTGGCGAACACCTGCTGTCGGGAAAATGCGGATTGATTCTTTCCCAACGGCAAAATCCATCCGATTTCCCGAATATATATCCACCAGGATGCGCCGGAGGTCCTCTGGTATTGGAAGTGATGTGAACAGCTCATTCAGAACGGCGTGAGGCACAGATCCAAACGCGTTGCACATGTCCAGCCATGCTATAGACATGTGCTTACGTTTGGTCTTTGTTCCTCGACAACCGTCTGTAAGAGCTGTGTATGTTCCTGAATACCATGGACCCCCGGGAGGAAACCCTTTTGCTCGGTTGACTGTTCGCGATATTTTCCAACAAATAGGAATCCCTAGCTTCCAAACCATATTACAAACTGTTTTCAGCAGAATGCAGTTGGGGTCGATGGCTCTAAGATGACGGTATTCTAGGCCATCAACCCCTGGTGATATGTTGGTAGCCCGGCGAAGCTTAGCTTCAAGCTCTTGTTGGGTTGGCGCACGATTAAAGAAGTTCATCTGGTTCTCTGAAGGTTGGGACCAGTCGCAGGTGTCGTAGAGTTCCCCGCACTTTGGCACTGCTGCGGAGATGGTCTCAATCGGTTGTAAGTCCTCTTGAGATATTCCTCCGCAGCTTGTACAGTACCATCGTAGGAGGGTGAACGGTCTTCGAGCACCTCTCGAACGGCTCTTCTTGGGTAAATGTTGAAGAGCCGCTGAATCTTTCTCGCCTCGTAGGCCTTTTGCTTTATATGTCACCGGGCCTTCTGCATCTGCCGGTTTTGGTTTCTTTTTCTTTTGTCAGGGTTTCCTCGGGGTTGTTCTGGGCTAGGGTCTTGTAAAATTTGTGCTTTAGGGAGCCAGTCAGCTGTGGAACGTTCGAGGACGTCGTCTAGGTCATGTAGAGTCTCACAGCTCAAGAAGGCAGGAACCCAGAGACTGACAAAATCGTCTCTCACTCGTTCAATTTATACACTTATCATGGAGCTGCTCTCGACATATGTTCCTCACTGTAGGGTCTCTACAAGTGAGGAGCTGAGCCGCCCTGGCGATGGTCCAGATATCGGCATCATCAGTGAGGCGGCATGTTCCTAGGCCCCCAACCCGCCGGTCCGCGTAGAAAAACGGGACCGTTGCGTGATTGGGAAGGTTGCAAATAAGGCCTAGAAACTTCCTACACTCAGTGTCCAGTTGGGTAAGACAGTCTTTCAGGACCCGACCCGAAGCGAGGTGATGGGAAAGGGAGGGAAGAAGGTGGCTACGGAAGATTTCAAGTTTTTGCCATGGTGCGAGGTGGGAGGCGGCAATCTTGTCGTGGGCAATCTGGGTGCCGCGCGACTTAAGTGTCCGCGATGCCTCAAATACAAACGGCTCTTTAAAAAATAAAGGTCGCTTTAAGCATTTTTTTTTTCTTATCGAATAATTATTATCGAATAATATTCGACTGTGGTGCGGGAGACCCGAGTTCGAATCCTGATATAGCCTAATATTTTTTCAAGATTATAGGTCTAATACATGTCATATTTATAGCCAAATGAAAGCCCGTTCGGATATCCTTTAAATGTCCGACGGCGCTGTTGAGGGCGGTCAAAACCAAAAATTACATCCATAGACCAAGATCGGATGCTGAGTTGCCAAGGCTGAATTCCGACCTGCGGTATTTGTCCTCTCGGGCCCTATAGGAGGGAATTGAAAAATAATATATTTAATTAAGTTGTAGTTAGTTTTATTACAAAATTCTTTTGGAATCGTGTACTATACCTCTGTGCTGATATAATACAAAAAATTTTATATCCAAAAAAGCTGTTATTTTTCCACTGCAAAATCCACTCATCAGTTTGAATGGAGCAACCGTGCTGGATTTCGACAATGCCGACCAACGGCAGCTCTGCTCTCGAAGAATCTCTCGAAATTGTCTGTTGGGGACACTCCATTACCAGAGAGCGTGGATTATTCATTTATACTGCCCATCTCCGGTGGCCCAGGTAAATGGCTTCAGGTCCTCTCCATTCTACTACAACATGATCGCACTCCGTTTTCTTTTTGTCAGTGTCCTGCAGGAACAGCGCCATCACACAAGTCTGCTTAAAATTTTTCCGGTAGATAGCTTTACTGGGCGGGCATACCGAGCTCGCCCTTCCCTGGCAAGAGCGAACCTCGGCTTCCGTCAGTTCAATAAATGTTTGCCGATCCCGCCCTACCGCCAGAAATGCGGGAATGGGTACGTAATGAAGACCCACGTTACCTGCAGCACTAAACACTGGCAACACAAATGTTCGATCTAACTCAAATGTCTTAGTAATCTCAGTTATTGGCAGATGAATGAATAGCCGAAGCCCGTTTGTTGTGGCCGCTACGACGACCCGGGCTTCCTGGTATGCCCTCCACAAGTCACCATTCTGCAAAGCAGGTGTTAGTGCCCAACCCATCGCCAAAGAAGCTCAAATTTCTTTAAGAACCGATCGCAGTTGAGTAGGTGGGAAAAGTTCCGGGGGTAAGTTGCCGGTTGCCAACAGGGCAAGACCAATGCCGATGTCCTCCAATGTCATGCTGGCCCAGTCTAGAACTCTCTGAGCAGCTCGAAAGGCTTCGTCCATCCTCGCCGTCATAATCACTTGACTTTCTAGGGCGTTCAGGGCACTCACCACATTCTGTCTCCATTTGTTGAATTCCTTCTCCAGTGATTGGTGCGCTCTGTCCAGCTGCTGCATGGCCAGTACATGTTCCCCGAGTTCTCGTAATGTCTCATTCACTAACGTTGCTTGATGAGCCACCACACTCACTATCCCCGACGTTTCTCCTCCCAAGGCCTGCAGCTGTCCATTAAGTCCTTCTAGATCTTGACTTGTCGGCACCCCAAACAGCCAGTGCAGTGTGGTACCGCCGACGTCGATAATACCTCTCTTGGCCCTCCTGGGCCCTCCTGCCACCGCCTCCCGCAGCGTGTCGTACCGTTCACGTACAAGTCCCAATAGCTCCAACCCGTCCGTCGCCCTTTCCACCATCTGCGCCCGTAACCGTGCACTCCATTTTGTTTCCTCCGCCTGCGATTCTTTCTTCTTGGCCGAGTCAGTGAACCAAAGGTGCAGTTTGTTCAGGGCGTTTTCTATTGGTCCGAACTAGACATCGGTCACTACTACCCACTCCGAGTCACTAAAGAAGACCTCCCCTTGTAATTGGAATATTACTCCATCCCTCACAAAAGTCTCTTGGGAATGTCCTTGACTGGGTTGTACCCCCATCAGCGGTCCCAGTAGTCCTAGCAGAAGGAGAAGAGCCCCCACTGCCGCCTGCGGCATTTGTCCGTATCGTACCGGTGGCATCCGGGCTCGTGTCGATCGACGCACCTGATCGTCAATCCTTTCATTTCAAGCTTCTTGCACCTCCTCGTCCCGGGGTATAGTCTCTCTAGTTTCGGCATCTCGGTCACGGATGTCCTTTCCCCCGGCAATTAGGTTGCTGCATTGCGGCTTTATTCTTCTCGATTCTGCTTCCGTACTTTCTCTGTCTACCACTGTCCATTCGGCACCTCTGATGAACTTTTTTATTTTCACCGCGTGCACCAGTTCTGTCTGTCGACCACTTGGTCTCTTTACTTCGTAATTTAATGCCGACGCCCGGTGTACCACCACGAAAGGTCCCAGCCACCGGTGAAGTAACTTTTCGGCTCTCCCCACCTTCCGGAACGGCTTGTACACCAGTAGTTCTTCCCCTGGGCTGAATTCCGGTGTAGCTCTTCGAGTCGCATCATAGTACCGCTTATGTCGTTCTTGTACCTGTACCAATCGTTTTTTCACAATCTTTCTCGCGGCTTCCAAATTCCGGGCCATTGCATCAGGATCCTCTGCAAGAGGCGTCGCGCGTACTCCCATCACTACATCCGCCGGCAACCGCGCTTCTCTGCCGTAGAGAAGGTAAAAAGGGGTCTTTCCGGTCGATTCCTGAACACTAGAGTTGTACGCGAATGTAATATAGGGCAGAATGTCGTCCCAGTTAGTAGGTGTGTTGTTTATATACATCGATAGCATGTCCCCCAGCGTGTGGTTTAGTCTTTCTACCAGGCCCTTTGCCTGGGGATGATAAGCAGTTGTTGTTCTATGGTCCACCTCCATTAGACGCATGACTTCCTTCGTGAACTCCGCGACGAAACACTTTCCACAGTCGGTAACCACACCCCCCGGCGCCCCATGCCGTAAGACAATTTCCTCGAAAGAAGAACTCAGCCGCGTCTCGGGCCGAAATAAGTTTGGAACGGCCCTCGTCTCTGCCCACTTGGTGAGATAATCCACCGCAACGATGATATTCTTCTTGCCCCCCACCGACACGGAAAAAGGCCCCAATATGTCCATCCCTACTTTTTCGAAAAGGTCTCTCCACGCGGATGATTTCCATGTGTCCCTGAGGTTCTACTGGCGGGTTTTTTCTTGCCTGACACTGTGGACATGCCCGCACGTAGTTTAGTACCTGCTGTCGTAAGCGTGGCCAGTAGTATCTTTCCTCTATCCACCCTAGCGTCCTCTTCACTCCTAAGTGCGCAGCCCAACGATCGCCATGGTACGCGTCTAAAATCTCCAACCGTTGATCCGGGGGTACCCATAGACGCAACCTCATTCCTTGTTTACCCAAGGTTCGGCAATGCAGTAGTCCATTAATCAGCACGAAATTTTTGTAGGCTACAGCTGTGCTCCTTTCCAGTTGCCTGCGTACTTCCACCCATCCCGGGACTGCCCCTTGCATCTCCCTCGTCCAATGACGCTCCTCCTCCCATGCTGTCGTGTATACCGGTAGCAGTTCCTCTTCGTCGTCGTTGTCTTCTATCCCATCCATCGGATACCGAGATAGTGCATCAGCGTCCTCATGGAGCCACCCACTTTTATACACAATTTCGGGCTGATAGTTCTGTATGGACAATGCCCACCGTGCCAATCTGCCCGCCAAATCCTTCTTTGTTGTTAACCAACAAAGGGCGTGGTGGTCCGTCACCACTTTCACCTTTGTCCCCCAGATGTAGCTGTGGAATTTCTTCACCGCCCAAACCAGGGCTAAGCACTCCTTCTCCGTAATGGAATAATTCCGCTTTGTTCGGGATAATAGCCTGCTGGCAAAGGCAACTGGCCTCTCCCCTGTCTCCCCCTTCTGTACTAAGGCCGCTTCGATCCCGTATTCGCAAGCGTCGGGATGGATTTCGAAGGGTTTTGTGTTATCCGGGTACGCCAACTGCGCAGCTCCCATTAGCGCGTTCTTTAGAGCCTCGAAGCTTTCCATGGCCTCCGCTCCCCAGGTAAATGTTTTTTTTCGCCCACAAGATCGTGTAGCGGTCTGGCGATTTTCGCGAATCCGTCGATGAATCTTCTATAGTACGAACACATGCCTAGAAACGCCCTTATGTTCTTCACTTTCGACGCTCTGGAACCATCCACCGGAGGGTGCGGGAAGTCTCTCACTGCTTGCACTTGCTTCGGATCCGGTGAAACCCAATTTTTATCCACAATATGTCCCAATGCCCGTAGTTGTGGCTGGGCGAACGTACATTTTTCCACCTTCACTTTTAGATTTGCCCCTCTCAGACGTCCCAGTACCCCGCGCAGCCCTTGCACGTGTTCGTCCAACGACCGAGAGCACACTACAATATCGTCCAGATAAACTAGACACGTTGTCCATTTTTTCCCCCTTTAAAACTGGGCCACACACAAACTACGTTAATTTCCTATTTGATCTAGTTCAAGACAATGAAAAAATCTGAAATGAAACACATTTTTGTTTTTTAAGAGCTTAAAAAAAAAGGACAATCGCTGAGTCAATAGAAGATCCGATTGCCCGTTCTCAGTCAGATTGACTCAGTTCTCAGTAATTTCAGATTACTTTTGAAATTCTTGGCGTAGTCTCTGAGTAAGAGTTGTCGATCGATCTTGCCGTTGACTAGTAGAGGAGTCTCACCAACGACGACAACCTTAACGTCAACACTTTCGATCAGTTATCAATAGACGTGATTGTTGTCAGAAGATAATTTAGTGTACCCTCGGCATGGCGTAGGAGACCAGTATTTTCTTCAAACATTGATGGATCGACAAAGGATTCGTGTTTGTCACAACGAACGCGATGATTTCCTATTGAAAATGTTCAATCGTCAGCCACATTCGTTGCTTTAAGGTACTCAGGAAACACTGGAACCTGTTCTGGCTGTCGAGGTTTGTAGCACAAGACAACACCCTTGATCATCGTTAGGGTGTTCAGGGGTGAACCACCTCAACACTTGATCATTTCTTGCATTTTATCTTGGCCCAGCTTGTGTCGCTTGTGTTTTGTGTAGCCTGTGTTTTAAACGAACGTTGCCATATGTAAAATATTTTTTAAGTAATAATTTTAAAAATACGAAAAGAATATAAATAATATTTATCTCACAAAATAAACATGTTTCCTAATTTTTAAAAAGCCCTAATATTCATAATAATTTATTATTTTTAAAATAAACCGATAAAAACCATTAATAGTATAATAAACATTCTGGCAACGCACCACTTACGCGTCCTAACTCCTGTGACTCTTTCTTCGGCCGTTTTAGCGTTTTCAGTTTGCAGAAGCGTCCGTAGCCATTTCGATAGGTAAGAGTCACTTTCTGTTTATTGTAATTTCTACTCGTGTTTTCGTTTTTTAACCCGTGTTTGCATATTTGTATTCTGGTGGGGGGGGGAACGAGTATGGGGTTGATTCTGTGTTTGCATTTGTGTCACCAAAGGTGATACATTTGGCGAGCATGGGATCAATCCTGTGTTTGCATCTTTGTATTCTGGGGGGGGGGGGCGAGCATGGGGTTGATTCTGTGTTTGCATTTGTGTCACCAAAGGTGATACATTTGGCGAGCATGGGATCAATCCTGTGTTTGCATCTCTGTAATCAGGGTGATACATGGGGCACTGTAGCTTTTTCCTAGTACGTAAATAATTATTTGTAAAATGATTAATCTTTTGCCCTTTTTCTCCTTCACATGTGATACGGTGAGCCTTCCCTCTTAAACAAAGACAATAGCATGCTTTCGAATGTGTGTGGATGACCCCTGAGTTGAAACCAGTGTACGGTGGCACGTACTATCCTCCCGACGATCGTTACTATGGCCAACCTGGTTTCACAACTATACTTAAATCCTTGGCTCAACAGGTATTTTTGAATTGCAACATACTTTTCTGATCAAAAGAAATTCTTCCTTTGACTGGCACCAATGGATGATCCCTGATGGATGAAAGTGTTGCTGTTGAAGAATGAAGAAAAGAAGGAAGAAACAAAAAGCTCAAATAGCCTAGGCTACTCGAAGAAAAAAGACCAAAGAAAACGAAATTCACGATGCAAAACGAAATGAGGTCCGAATCCATTATGACATTGTCTAGTTCAACTTCCTATAGTAAGATTTCGTATACAGTCCTCGAAAACCTTTCGTTTAAACAAAATGGTTTGGTAATTGGCAGAAGAAATGCATCCTACTTTTTGAGGCATTCAAAGTTCAGTTGGAAATGGAGCTATTATTTTCCTGTAATAAGAAAATATTGTTAGAATATCTTCTGTGGTTAAAGGGCCAGCCTTTCTGTTTAAGTGAACGTTTCGCTTAATCTACATCCTAATGTAGTTCTTTTTGCTTCTCGCTTTGCCTTGGGCTACGATTGGTGACACGAATGCTTTTTCCAGTGTTTCTAAGGAGTGGGCTCTGGGCTCCTTACCTTTAATTTCCTGGACAATGCTTGTCCGATGGAATCGGATTTTCTTCGAGCGCCGGGAAATGTCGTTAAAATTTAGAACTGTATTGTCCTTCATTGCTTTTTAAGTTACTTCTTCTTTACTATTTTAATAGGATAGAACTACGACATTTGATGAGCGCCAAAAAGACACTGAAATCTCTACTACAGTCGCTACGTCCCGTGAAATTGCAGATCATGAATACCAATGACTGAACGATTTGCCACTCGTTACGTTTTCTTCGTGGTAAACAGGGTCTCCCACTCGTGCAACTGCCATGTCTGCAAACGGTATAGTTGTGACAGAGATGCCCTGTATGATGATATCGACACTTTCGTAAATTTTTTGTTTGCATTCAAATTTTTTACAGTTTCGTTGGAATACGTTTTTGGATCAGTATAAAGCCGCCATTGATGAGGTGAATGGCGTCTTTGTTGGCGGTTTTCTGACACCGGATTACATGCAAACGGCTCCTCACACAGCAAAAAACCTGCTTTGCAAATTGAAACATCCTCATTCGCAACATGAGGACGTCTTCCCTGTATTCATTTTTCAAACGGGGGAAAATGTTCTTTCCAGAAGACAGTAAGTCCTAGACAATTAGGGCCATCCTGTTAGTAAACAGGATGGCATATTTTTTTGTATTGTTGTATAGTGTATGGTACAAGTTAACCCGTGGGCTGCCATCCATTTTGCTCCCCTTTTTTTTAGCTTGTAGGGACCAGCGGCGCTGTTCTGCCCAATGGTTGATCAACCATTGTTACGATGTAATAAGCCGTCAAATAATGACGGCTTCTGGAATTAAGCCGTCAAATAAAAAATTGCCGCAATATAACACCATTTCAGGATTATTGTTTATAATCACGATGAAATAAATAATAATAATAAATTATAAAAAATGATACTTTCGAATAAATAATAAAAATCAAGATAAACCAAGCTATCACAGCTGTTAAGATGTGTAGGGTGACATAAGAATTGGTTAAACCACAACGGTAGAGACGCAGTAATCTTGCTGCCGTCCGATCACCACGTTACCCAGCTACTGATAGAGCAGACGCATGAAAGACTTAATCACACCGGAGCCAATACCGTCATGGTACACCTAAGTAGGTCGTTTTGGATTCCCAGATTAAGACAGACAATAAAAAAACAACTTACGTGGTGCATAAAATGTCACGCATTTAACGAGTTTCCCGCACCTATACCAATCAACAGACTACAAATCTCAGACCCGTTCACGGTGACAGGAGTAGATTTTGCCTGTCTGTTTCCTGTAGAGATCGGGACAAACGTAAATGCGAAAGAATACGTTTGCCTGTTCCCATGCGCAGTCACTAGAGCTGTGCACTTAGAAGTCACCACATATCAGGGACTTACAACGTTCATATACGCCTTGCGAAGGTTCTTTTCGAGAAGAGACTTTCCTAAAACAATGTATTCCGACAAAGCGGGGACATTCACAAAAGCGGCGAAATACTTAAGATCAGCCTATAAAATTGAGAAGGTCTACAACACGTTAGCAGGGCTAAACATCAAGTGGAGATTTTCTCCTAGTCTGGCACCCTGGTGGGGGGCATTCTGGGAGAGGATCCACCGTTTCTGCTAATTGATATCCGTCGGGGAAACTAAGATATCAATTGATGTGTGAAAATTATTTGATATATATTTGGAAAAATTAACAATAACATTATACAGCAGTTAAATATATACTGATACTATTTAAAAATTACCTTAAATCTAAAATCCCAATATTACGCAATGAAATTTTATTACGTAATTTCTTTATCAGTTAGATTGGAATATTTGTTACCACGTGTTGTAAAAAATGTCAATTAAAGCAAAAGTTGCTGTATTGGGTAGTTTCCTACTTCGAAAGATTTTTTATTAAGCGAATCTCTCACTATTTGGACCGCTACTGTATCTTTTTTCACACTGGGCATTCTCCTTCCGCTCTCGTATGTGCGCAAAATGGATGTACAGTATCCTGTACAAAAAGGTGAACAACGATTTATTTTATTTTGAAAAAGCCATCTGTGGGTAGAAAATATTAATAGTTTACCTTTTTAAGGAGGGGTAGGGCGGTTTTGGCGCCAAATCATCATAAGGGGGTTTGGGTAATGTCAGCCCAGACACTTTTTTTTGCACTAGGTATTAAATGTCTGGAAAAAGGTGTAGACTGTATTATCGGTAGACACCCCTACCCCCCGGCTAAGTAGAATAATTTTTGCAATACAAAATAGAGTCTTTCAATTACTCGTTATTGTCATTATCGGGTCGGGTAATCGGGTAGCATATGGAAACCCAAAATTATTTTTATCAGTATGCTAGCTGTCCATTAATAAATTGTTAGTGGCTTATTGGATACGTTTCCATCGGCGACGCAGGAGATCCGCGTACAAAGCTTATTTGCTTACCTTCGTTTCAGAGCAAATCTAGCTTATGAATATAATTAAATAAATCTTTGATGAGATTTATTACATTTTAAATTTTTAAAAAAGTATTTAAATATGTTAAATGATTATTTAATTCATAAACAATTACACCATTTTCATGAGCGAGATAATTTTGCAAATAGTTATATCATCCAAGTCTAGAACGCGGATCTCCCGCGTCGCCGACGGAAACGTATCCAATAAGCCATAATAATATTACTAATTTTATCAAATTTAATATTTAGCTAACATAAGAACTAAGAACCATTAGTAATAATGAAATTAAGTAACATTGCTCATCAAAATATACCACAGATGAGTGAGTGGAAACTTTACTTTCTTCTCTTACAGACGTATTTTTAATTTTTCTACTAATTAGTGAATTGGTATTTAAAACAGTGTGTGGAATTGCTATTCGGAAATTAATTGGTTTCTTATTGGTTTATAATTTTCTTTGGGGAATATGTAAAACACGTTGACATCCATGTTGTTGTGAAAGCGTTGGTACCTATGAATTGTAAATTAAAGAAGTCAGAATATTGAATGACAGCATCTCGTAAAATTAGTTGATATAGCATACCTTATTTATGAATATAGTTGGTACTTCATCTCTCTTTAAACGTCTATAATCTTGATAACCATTATCTTTCCTAGGACAAAAATAACCCGGTTCGAAATGTTCATTACATATATAACTACTCTTCGTGATTTTTATGTCTTCCACGTTAGAGAACGCTGTTTCAATTCTATTGCTAAGCAGTTTGAATTTTTAAATAATATTTTCATCTTTTGGGAACAAATGGAAAGTAACATTGCTTTGAATATCCCCATAACTTTTGCTTCCACAATATTTTACAAAACACTTCCGCCTCATAAAAAATTTCTTTAGATTACGTAAACGTAAATCGCTATTACAGAATAACTAAATCAACCCATGCCATGCTCTGTTCCACAATGACCGCAATTAAACGGTCCCAACGTCAAAAACAAAGTGCGGAAAAAGGGGGATGGAATTACGGAAAACAGAAAATGAATTTTCCTTGAAAAAGATAGATGATCGGTATACGATGCCTTCTAGATACAGGCTGGGAGAACCAATTTCCTTTGAACTAAGGGAGGAATCTGTGCTTGGTGGCCGTATCTTAAGTAGGCCATGGATTGCATGGAAAATCAGTTGCCAGACTTTCGATTTATGTTGGTTTTGACCGAAACTTGGCCTCAAGACACTAAACAAGTCGATTCCCACACAGCACACTAACGTCTTTTAAAGGATATTTATTCATTTTAACGGCAATATTAGGATTTCCTTATTTTGTCCTGAAATCATACAATGACGACTTAAAGATGATTTTAATTGATGACCGGCAAAAACTGCTCTAATACACGGATTTTTATGGTCACCAAAGCTCTCATTTTGGCGTTCACTTGGACGACTTTTTGCTCTATAAAAAAATGCTAAAACCATTATTCTGCCATCGAATTCGAACACGGGTACCCCACATAATAGTCAAGTAGTCTACCATATGCGCAACATTCCTTCATGTTATAGGTATTTTTAGACTGAAAAATTATACAGTGAAATAATTTTCAAGCTTCAAGCATTATTCAAGCTTCCATAATTAAGAAATGAATTTTTTTAATAAAAATTTGGCATTTAATAAATCGATACTTTGCGCTCTTTGACCAAAATACCAGAAGGGAAACATAATTGTTATAATTTTTGATCATTGGACTCCCGCATCATAGACTGAGCTTCTTCTTCTTAACCAATAACTACGTATTGAAAAAAAAAAATTCTAAGTTATTATTTGATGTGGTGTACGTAATTCTTACAAAGTTGAAACCCAACGCTTCACTGTTAACTGTGGCAACGTGGCTTTTAAAGAAAAAGATCAAAATAAGACGTCTGCTAAGGGGCGTGACTTATTTTTTAAAAGGACCGTGGCTTAAGCGCGTCCTTTTAACGTCCTTTGGCGGTCCAGTACTGCACGTCCTAGTAAAACAGATTAAGGATGAGTTACTGCATTAAATTGTTATGTGGGTTAGGTCACAATGCCTTACTGCAAGACACAAAACGTGTCGATTATGAACCGATGTTGGTATTCAGACACCAGATGTGTCGAATACGCCCTGGTACTGGTCTTTCAAGACACAAGATGTGTCGATTATGGAACTCAGCTGTACATAGAGACCCTAAACGCCTTGATAATACACTGAAACTGATCTGTTAGTGCACAAGGTGTGTCGTTTGTGTCCTAGAAATGGATTGTAAGACACCAAATTAGTCCATTTATACACTGAAAACTGATCTATTGAGACACAAGACGTGTCGATTATGAAAACAAACTTTCTTTGTATTAACTTATTGGCAGGCATTAAAACTGGTGTCCTTGATAAAATAATGTAATTAAACGAAATTGATTTCCATACGCAACCTTTCTATTTCCTACTACTCTTCCTGCCTTTTTTTCGACGCCTCTGAGATTTTCAGTCATTCGCACCTCTAGTTTTCTCGTCTTTCTTCCTTCTTTGCAATGCTTTCTTCTATCTCTTTGCGAATGGGCAACAGGTATTTTATTTTATCGTGTTGAACCCATTTCTTTCTTCTAACTCTTTCTCTTCCTTGTCTCTCTTTTCGAGCGTGCAGTGTGTGACGCGGACGATCCGTGTTCAAATCCAGAGATCCACATCTAGAACTCGGAATATTTTAAATTTTTAGGTAAAATTTCCCCTACGCCCCAGGGGAGAAAGGGGGAAATTGGCGTGGTGTACGAGGGTATTTCCCCGCCTGACGCGTGGGGAAGCTACGGTAAATAAATATTTTCAAAGTGGATTTACTATCTCAAGACATGATTTGCACCCTAGGGTGTTTCATTTTTCACTTTTTTAAATATTTAATGCCACCTTTTAGTGTGGGTTGATAAATGCAATTTAAAAAGTATCCCAAGAGCTGAGGTCACTAGGACAATATTTGACCCTCCCACCCTCCAAAAAACCTATAAAAAATTATTAATTTTTTATTTAAAAATTTTTATCAGTAATCTCAAAGATTATTTTTCTTCCACACATCATCATCATCATTCTTAACCACACTGTTCTTTATCCGTCTACCAAGTTTCATTAATTTCTTTTTAAAATTAACCCACCAATAATCCCACCACATTAAATAAATTTGGCATCTATCCACTTTTTATATTCTGCTGTGTAATCCCGCGTTTTATTCGCGACAGCGTCAGTTGGCACACGGCGTGGCACACGGCGTGGCACACGCCGCACGCTTCATCATATTTGCGGTGTTTGGTTTCAATTTCATATATTGTATAACTACTCTTGGTTCCTACAGTTATTATAATCACAAATGGAAAGTAGGGAAATGAGGCAATCAAATGATTGGTTGCTTGCTTCGATTAATAACTCTAGCCTGGCTATAGGGGTTAAACTTCCATTTAAAAAAGCTGTCATGAGGCGATATTTGTATTTTGTCCGTACTGAGGTCAACACATCGACAAAGGATATGTTCAAGGTGGTTCTCTCTGAACTTAAACAAATATGGGAAAGAGCGTCAATTCCCATCAAACCCGATCATAAGTGTATTGAACAGTTGATGCGTATTCACAAAGAATGGTCCAAAGTGAAAGCCATTTGTGTGTCTAAGCGAAACAACCCTAATTCCCAAAAGAAGAAGTCGGAATTTGTTACAAATATGAATACTTTGTGTGATTTATCGCCACCAAATGTTAAAGAACTCATGATTGCTTCTCGTGAAAGCTTTTGGGAAGAAGATTACAACTTCTTTTGTGGCCAACGAAAATTCCCACAAATTGGAGCCATGGGTGCCATCGATGGAAAGAAAAGAACACGAGACCGTAAAAGAAATCAGAGATGGAAATCTTACACGACAAGATCATCAACGACATTAAGTGATTTGTCAGAAGAAGAAATCGATGTTCCAGATTATGATAATAGTGACATATACTACATTTATACGACACGTTCTACTCCTCGGCCTGACTCTATAACTATTGAAATATACAGAAAAAATCTTACAAAAGCTACCAGATAAGTGGCTGATAGCAGGAATCTCAGTATACGTGATGATTTGGCTGTTCAAGCAGCATTTACAAAAAAAGGTGGAGGAAATTTGAACGACGTTTTACTATCCGTTGCAACCGTTAGTCGACACAGAAGACAAAATCGCGAAGAGATTTTAAACCAGATAAGAGAAAAATTTGTGAAACCATCTTTCCTTCTCATTCATTGGGATTCGAAGTTAATAAGGTATAATGATCACAAATCCAATTTTAATGGTTTAAATGTAAGTGTCTATGATTTTAAGGTATCTAACTGGCAAAAAAGACGAACGAGTAGCAATTTTAATCAGTGGCAAACTAACTCTAGAACATCCTAAGCTTCTTGGTATTCCTGTCATTAAAGATTCCACTGGAATGTCCCAGCATAATGCCGTTATAAAACTATTGGATGAGTGGGAAGTTACCGATAACGTAGTCGGTATGGTCTTTGACACAACTGCCAGCAATACTGGCCGATGGAAAGGGTGCGCAACATCAATAGAGTTTACATTGGATCGTGCGGTACTGTGGTTAGCTTGTCGGCACTACATGTATGAACTTCATGTAAAACACGTCGCTGCACTGTCCACTGTCCTTCCGAGTCATTATTTGTTAGGTTTCAAACTGATTGGCCTGACTTAAATCAATGCCCAGAGGTCAGAAGCTATCAACATTTTTATTAATCGCTTAATGTAATTTAAAATAAATAATTTTAGGATTTAGAACTATTTGACTGTAATGTCTGTCCTGAACTGCAAGAAATCGCTAATGAGGTTGTCATATGGGGTGAAAACCACTTATAAAATGAAACATTTTCCCGCGAAGACTATAGAGAGCTTCTTGAGTTGACCGTTTTATTCCTTGGTGGCACTGTTTACCCATTTAAATTCAGAAAATCAGGTAAATACTAGCAGAATAATGAGAAATTTAGGTAAATAAAAAAAAATCTTTTAAAATTAGTTGCACACCAACATGCAAGGTTTATGGCATACTCTATTTACTTCTTTAAAATGCAGCTCATGTCTCAACGTTTTAATATGACCGACGATGAAGCCAATAAGGTGAAAAGAATGTCGACGTTCATAGCAGTTTTTCACAGTCGAGCGTTTTTGAGATCTAGAATTTCTTCAATCGCTCCGTCAAGGGATCTCAAGTATTTAACAGATATGAACATTTATGCAAAAGAAGATGCGGAAGCTTCTGTGGTTGCGATCAAGTCAGTTTCAAACCATCTATGGTACCTTACCGAAGAGGCCGTGGTTTTTGCTATATTTGACAAGGAACTTCCGGTGACATTAAGACAAGAAATGGTTAAGAAACTGTTTTCGATGCCCTAACCACAGCGGTTCCTTCCACAAAAACCAATTTTCCCGCGAATAGATCCATCAAATGAAGTTGACTTCTCGGAACAGTTGCTATCATGTATTGGCTCAAGAAGTTGGCTCTTATTTGATTTGCTTCAAGTTCGCGATGAAAAACTTGATTGCATGCGTTCTCCAGTCATTTATCGGGATAAAATGATTGGGTATCAAAACGTTGAAAAACAGATACTCTCAATGGAAATCATCAACGATTGTGCAGAAAGAGGTGTTAAGTTAGTGACTAATTTTAAGGACATGTCAAAAGATGAAAAATAGCAGCAATATTTATTCCAGGTCATCGAATACTATAGAAACCGTGTCCAAACCTTAAAAAAACAGTATTGAACAAATAACAGATATAGGTGCTAACCTTATGGCTAAAGGAACGATGAAATACAACAATAAAATTTAAAAGGTCTAGTTCACTGACAAATTTTCTTATGATGGGAGGGTTAATTTTGAAAAGAAATTTATGAAACTTTGTAGACGGATAAAGAACAGTGTGGTTAATAATAATACCATGGGGTAAAAGAAAAATAATTTTTGAGATTGCTGATAAAAAATTTTAAATAAAAAAATGATTTTTTAAAGGTTTTTTGGAAGGTGGGAGGGTCAAATATTGTCCTAGTGACCTCAGCTCTTGATATACTTTTGAAAATTGCATTTATCGACCCACACTAAAAGGTGGCATTAAATATTTAAAAAAGTGAAAAATGAAACACCCTATTGCACCCCCATAAACTAGGTATGGTTAAATTCGTCTAATTAAGACGAATCTTTCTATGCTAATTATAAGTTTCTATCTAAAATATAGGTATACTAGTATACTGCTGGAAGTTTTCGCAACCTCTTCTCTGACTATCTGGAATTCCGTGTGGTTTAGCAGATACTGGTGGATTGTGGGTGATGAACGGGCCAACAGCTACGACGGGACAAAGCGGGAGATCAGCAAACATGAAAACTGGAGCCTTTTCACGAATATCTTGCATTGATGAAATCAATGCGGCGACTGCTGCTGCTTCATGCATTTTTCTTTCCTCTTCGTAATTATAACAATTGCGACGTCTCTTTTGTCTTCTGTGTGTCTGTCAGTTAATTTTATTTTTGTCCTTCCCTCCTACTTCGGGATGGCTTACCATTATTTGCAGAGATCAAAAAGAAAAACAGGTTAGATGATGGCAACAAATGTGTCAATTAATCATACACAAAACCAATCAAAATTAATAAATGACACTTAGATGTGAATTAATCGTACGCAGGATCAATGAAAATTGATTAATGACACTAACGAGTTAACTAGTCAAACACAAATTACCTTATGACGCTAACGTATCTATTAACTAAAGCACAAAAATAGATTAATGATTCTAAACGAGTCAATTAATCAAAAACAAATTAGTTTATGACACCTACGTGTCAATAAACAAAGCACAAAAACAGACAAATGATTCAACGAGTCAATTAATTAAACGGAAATTAGCTTATGACACTAACGTGTCAATAAACTAAAACACAAAAATTTGGTTAATGGCACCAAACGTGTCAATTTACCAAAAACAACATCGCTTATGACACTATTGTGTCAATAAACAACTCACAAGATAGACTAATGACACTAACGTGTCAATTAGTAGAAAGTAAACTAACCTATGATACGAGCGTGTCAATAATCAAACACATCTACACAAGTGGTATGTGTACCATGTAGTATATTCTTACCACATAAATGGTAAGAATTTACCTCTTTTCCGTGCTCAAATTAAAGTTGAATCGTCTCGATGGCACGTGTTAAACAGCTTTTCTTCGTCAGATCCAACTTCCAAAAGTAAAGGTTACTCTGGTCGTAGCCCTGACTCTGAAAACTCTCCAATGGCAACTGGCGCCAAAACTGCAGGGATGCGATTTTTATACGAGTGCAGAGAGGACAGGGGAGGTCCAGGAAGGAGCTAAACAGGTTAAGGTAGGGAATAAAATTTGCGCTTAACACATGTCCGCGCATAATAGCGGTCAATTCAACAAGTAATACAATATTTAGTTGACCTTTCGTAACAGAAGAGAGGGGAGACATAGCAGTCGAAATCAAGTCACGAACAGTATTTGGAACCTTTTTATTGTACTCAGCAAACAGGTTCAAGTCGTGGAACTTTTTCTTTACTACAGAGCACCAATGAAAATGTTTTCCCAAATGGATACAAATTAGCAAAATCTTTCCGGACTGCAACAAAAATTGCAAAAGTCTGCAACTATTCTTTGAACTCGGGGAAGAGACATGGTTTCCTAAATAATTATAAAGATAATTATGTTGCAGATATTCATAAATGTATTGTAATGCTTTTATGATACCTTTAGTTTCTGGAACACAACAATGTAGTCTATGGCCCTTCTTTGGGTCATGCAGCAGAACATAAGCAGGCAACTACTTAAAATCTCCTTTGTCGTTCTTGATAATACAATTTATGGAAAGTAACTAGGTAAAAAAATTATTAGCTCTTGCATGTTAAAAGACGTATTACTATTCAACCTGTTTGAAAGGATCTCTGACGAAGTGAAATGTGGCGTCCGGGAACCAGGTCTTGAAGCCCTCTACTGCCTCTTTACAACGGGAGCAAAGAACAACAGATCAGCGAATGGCGGGCCTCACTTGTTCCATAGCCAGCAAATACAGCTCCTTAGTAGAAATCCACAGGGAAGAATGCCGCGTGGATATCGACAAATGGCTCATGTATCCTAGGGGTAGGCGGTAAGGATTTTGATCTACAGTAAGAAAATGAAATTTTGATTAATTGAATAGTTTTTTTAAATATAGAAAGAATGGATTTTATTAACCACCTAGTAGCTAATTCAATATCCGTCATATATCTCACTGTAATCTCCTTGTTCTTGTTGATTTCAAAGAAGATAATTCCTTTAGTTGGCTTGAATTTTCCTTTTAGTGCTTCCTTTTTGCATTCTTGAAAATTGGAATCTTAAGAAGAAATATGAAGAGTTTAATGTTTTATTGGCCCTTCGTGATTCCCGTAGCCCGTAGTCTAGTGGATGATTGTAATGAATTTCACTTGCTGCATTGTGTTGGTTTTTCTCAAAGTCTTCTTGATTGTAGTCGAACAAGTAATCTCGACCAGATAGAGTTTGTTGAGTGATTCTTGTTTTGCAGGGGTCTTGAAGCCGCCGAGATAATCAACGCCAAGTAAAGCATTTTCTGCTAGCGCGTTGCCTAGTCTAGTAATAACCTTGTAAGATATAAGATGTTAGTTATCAGTTGGTATGAATAGTATTTTATTGGATTATCTAACCTAATGATTAATTTTACTTTGCCTTTGTTAGATCCTTCACTCACTATTTTATCTTCTGCCTGTGTCAGTGTTTCAAAAAAGGTTTGCTGTAAAAAGGGAAAAAAAATGTTTACAAAAAATTCCGTTACAAATTTATTATTCCTTACTTCCAACACAGATTCAATTAGATCCACTAGTGGTTCAAGTCGTATACCATCACGTATACAATTTTGCTGGAAACAGATGGTAGACACAGATTGGGAGCCACCTGAAGTTG
Organism: Daphnia magna; assembly: GCF_020631705.1. Taxonomy (NCBI): domain Eukaryota; kingdom Metazoa; phylum Arthropoda; class Branchiopoda; order Diplostraca; family Daphniidae; genus Daphnia; species Daphnia magna. The sequence goes on from NC_059188.1 coordinate 3,256,975, forward strand.
TTAGAAAAAAGGTAATTGAAAATTTATTTCCTAATTTATGTATATATACAGTACCCACCACAAGTGTTCGAAAGTGCGCGAATACTCGTAAGCCTCCGTGTAAATACCTCGCTGATTTGCAAGGTAAATACTGGGGCTAGATTTAATTTTTTTTTTTTACAAATACACTCGTTGAAGATGTATTCGTTAAAAGAAATCAGAACTGTAAAAGCCTTCACTGAGGCTGTACACGACTTTCCATAAGTATTAGAAAATTTGTTTTTTGTGCGGATTTCTTATGTCGTGATGGATTTTTCCGGCGGATATATCTTTTTTTCTCTATCTCTAAATATCTATCTATAAAATCTTTAAAGAACGCCACGCGGTCTGTGTAAAAAAATATTAATGATAAATTAAAGAACAACTTGAATAACGTTGTTCCATTTCTTCAAATAAAATTTGGCAAGAACGTATTTATAACATCTTTCTGGTTTTTGCAATAAAAGTTTGATAAAGTTAGTATTGTAGCTGGATGGGATTTCTTCAAATTTTTTAAGCCTATATGTTTAAAGTTTTGACAGACACGCATAAAATCTCGAGAAAATAATATCTCTGTAATCAACTATCTGATGATTTTTATTTCAAATGGCTTCAGTTTTCCATGTTTTTTGTTGAGTTCCGTTTTCCATTTAGTTCAGGTGCAATATCAAAAACTCGAATTAGGATCACTAACATGAAGTATTGGGAATTCCACTTAGTAGAAAAGGTTGCCAAGAAGGCAGCTAAATATCAAAACCAGAGCAAGCATATTTGAACTGCCATATATAATAACTCGAACAATCTGAATTATTTAATCGACAAGTTTGACTATGCATTACAGTACCCAGCCAAACGTATATACACCCTGAAGTTTTTCTCCTATATTTATACGACCTCTTACGGCGCTACGTACAGCTGTTTTTTTATTCCCTGCCAAACGGTAAAAGACATGTAAAAAAATTAAAAATCAGCCAACTCACTGATGAGTGGCCTGTTTGCAATATAAGTCACATATTTCCCTTTATAGTTCTCTGAACGGTAAAAGCTGGTAAAAGCTGATTCTAAAGATATTCTATGGGTGTCTTCAGGATTATCTTTTAACGTCCTAAGGAAATTTTTAAGGTGTCTATAAGATGCATATACAAGCCAAATAAGGGGCAGGTTTTTCAGGGAATTTTGAGAATAACCTAAGGTGTCGTTTGGATGTTTTAGAGATATTCTTAAGGCGTCTTCTGAATGTCCTTCTAATATTGATCGGACATCTTGAAGCCATATAATTTCAGTCAGGAAAATTATTTGTAAAGTTTTTCCAAATTCGTTCGGTTTAAATGTCTTAAAGACATCATAAAGACACCTTACGAGCTCTTCGATTTTCCACGTAGCCAGCTTTGTAAGTGATTGTTCCCTAGCTAAATCATTATTCAGAACTGGTTCTTGCCGTTAGATTCCTGTGTTGTAGGGGTTTCAATACCTGGCTCGTTGTGTTTCATTAGAATACTCATCACCAAAAAAATGTAAAACAGAACAAGGTACTGTTTCCCCATTTAAGAATTAAATGGTAATTAAAATTGGTTTAGTCTTACCTTCACAATCTACAAGTTCTCTGATGTGTAATTTTGTGTAATTACCTCTAACGTTGGAGATTTATGAGTTCGAGGTTCAGATAAAATACCGGCTTTAATAACCGTTTGGTTGAGAAGTCTGTCTATTTGAATATATGTTACTGACGATTCGTCCGTTGTTTCATTACCATACATGAAATTCAAGTATGAAATCTTTTCCTGATTTTTCCTTCTATTTCGTCTATCTGTAATTTCTGTTACACTCTTATGTTTCTAAATCAAAAAAATCGAAATATAAAAAAGGATATCCACGAAAAAACAAACAAATTGTTTGATGTATCAATGATAGCCGGACAAGCATCAACTGATCAGGTGGGTGTAAACAGTAGCAGCAAGCTAAATGAATCAAAACTTGGTGATCTGAAAAACATAACAAACAAAAATCCTACAATTTTAATGAAAAAACTTAAATCTAAGACCATGATTTATTGTACCTTATATCATATTGCCAAATATGGATGTATTGAGACTAACAGTATTCCAGTAAATCAATTTAGCAATAGGGGCTATACAACAAATTGTCGTTGTAAAACTGCATGAGCTTACATATTTTAACAATCAGTTTAAGCAACGGGTTACCCACATCAGGAATTCAGTTGCCTTAAACAATATGGTTAAACCGAAACTCCCCTTCTCTCACCCTGTCAGCGGTTTTTGAGTAGAGCAGAATTCGCAACTGAATTCAGTGAAAAAGGGTGTTTTTAATGACCACCTTCTTAGTTGTTTCATTTGAAGGTGAAACCATGGAATATAAAGTTATCCCAAGTACTAAGTTTCATAAAGAAAAATGTGCTTTGCAATTTAAAAATGTGCGTTAAGAAGCTAAAAAATTTTCGTTTCTCAAAATGTCGTGGCAGCGCCATGTCTGTACTATTCTGTCAAATCACAGTAAGTCATCTGTGTAGACAAACATTTTACTGCTCAACTAATTTATAATTTTTTTTAGATTTATTCGAAAAAAACTTTTGAAAGCAATGATGAAGCTTCCTTTATTGGGTCTGTCGAGGCTTTTTTGAGCAGATGTGGTAGGAATCGAAGATCTGAAGGTTAAAAAAGGATTCAACAACAAAAAAGTACAAGTGTTGAACAACCCAGCACTCAGTCATCACAGCAGACTTAAAATTGTGATTGGCACTTGCTTTCTAGTGATTCGGACAGAGACAGCGTGCTGGAGGATAGTGAAGCGACTGAATCTATTAGGGTTGGACCCTTAACAAGGTTTCCCAGTAAGTGTGCCTGTGATATTTTAAAATGCTACATCCGTGTAACAAATTATTTATCTAATTTAGTTTCAATCTAGTCATGACAATATATTCAAATTCATGCTCGCCTAACTCCTTCTCAAACGAGGGTACGGCCTTACAATCAACATTTCAAGAGATTCATCAGCTCACAATCCCGAAAGCACCAACTGGTAACTGAAAATATTCGGTCACAACAATATTCAAATTTTTTTCAATTTGAATTATTTTATTTTGTTTAGTTTACGTCATTAACGCGCATATTTTGAAAAATATGTCATCAGAATGCTATCAAGTATGAAACTTAAATAGTTTAAATCTAAACTTTTAAAATCTGTTCATTACTATAGATCAAAATCGCTACTTGCGAGCAATGGCCAGAGAAGTGGCAGACGTAAAGGCATATATGCGTGACCTACGAAAGCTTTTCTTTATCCGAAAACATATGGCAAGCCACTTTAACAACAACACTGAGGAGAGCCGTCTTCCTGCTTTTAAAAACCACGTCTCCCTTCCCTTGAAAACAGTAGACGACTTTAAACATTTTGAAGAATGTCAGGAACAACCTGGTAAAAAGCTTTCTCAAACCCAGTGAATTTTTCATCAGCAACATTGTAATAAACATGTTTTGTGTTTATTCAGATTGAGATGCTAGTGTTTGGAACAGGAAACACCAAAAGAGGTTTGACTATACACGCTAATTGTTGAGGAGAAGCGATATCAGTATGTTTTCCTATTTCAGTTGCGCTTCAGTCGAGCATACAAGGCAACCCGAAGTACGATAAAACTTACTTCAGGGGTTTGGAAAAAAAAGATTTTATTGTCTACATGTTGAACTCCGGCTAACTCCAAGTAGAGCTTCTAGGTATATTTGTTAAAATAGTGTTTTAGATTAACCTTTTAGCAAAGCAATGATTTTGTTTTACAGCATAATAATAGCTGGCAATCTTTAATATAACATAGGTTTTTGTCGGAATCAGCCATTGAATGACGATGATATTGGGATCAAACGATCGCGACGTAATAAACCCTCTTATCACGCAACACGGTGGTGGAAATCAAAACGAAGCTTTTATTCATCGTCAAGGATTTGCTAAAATAGATTGCATCACATCAAAATTCATTTTGAAACATTGTATTTCGCTTTCACATTTCATACAATGACTCGGATTTGAATACATTAGAGTTCGTCTTTTGAGTTGAAAAGAAGATCATAAAGATTTCTAGAAAGGTACCGTAGACTTTAGACCCCTTCGGCATAAGACCCCGGAGGGACTAAAATTTTCTGGTAGATTTTCTTTGCACATCTTAGGCATTTTTAATGGAGAGATGTAGCCGAGCCAATAGAAAAAATAAAACTGGATAGTATTTGCCATATTTTTCATTTTACTTGTCTAATGCATCCTCCCTATCTGATGGACGACTTTACGGATTAAAACAAATTTATATTAACATGGAACTCAAAGGCGTTTACCCACAATGACGACTGTGTATTAATAGGCTAGGCCATAAAATATAAGGGGACTTCACTTAATTACAAGGGGACAAGAATATGAGGACAATAAGGGAAACAAAAATGGAAATAGAGACAACGTAATTTGGTCTAATCGTAGTAGCGTGAGCGATACGGATTAAAATTAATAGTCAGGGAGCCCGTGTCACAATTAACACAAACCTTTTAAGAAAAGGTTTGACTATCAGGTTTGGGTTAGGAGGGTGGGAGAACCACGAGATGGCGCGTCTGTCGACTCAGACCGGCCGGATTTGGTAGTTATTCACTCCCGAAGTCGGCGTGATTTGGCCAAAACCACAAAATATTTAAGAGGGAAAATTTTTACAGGGTAAATTAAACAAAAATACGCTGATTTTAACGTCAGGTCGCCAGACGTTCGAATCGGCCGTTTTCAACAAATCAGACGCACTCAAAGTTTCACTTTATTGTGAAATTTCACATTTCATTTAAGAAATGTAATTTTTTTTCAAAAAATAGCTCTAAGTGAGCTTATAATTTAGACGAAAGACCAGACGGTGACATCGGCCGTTTTCTATTCATCAGACGTGATGAAAAACTGACATTTACACTCCCAGGTTTATTTTTTGTAATGCGGCAACGCCGTAAATATGGCGCTAATTTTAAAAAATTTCAAATGGAAGAGAGGAACATTCAATTCTGTATTGATTTTCTTGATCAAATTTAAGAAAAATTCGCATTATTAAAGCCTTAAAAGGTTGCATTATTAAAACAATAAACATAAAACTAATCATCGGCAGCTGAGTCTTCATCTTCCGCAGCTTCTTCGGCGACGGTTTCTTCTTCTTCGCTTTCGTTATCCATTTCTTCTATTTCCTCGTACTCTCCTTCCCCTTCGTTTGGTGATTCATTTTGCTGGACATCTTCAAGTTTCTTTGGAAGCATTTCCCCATCAAACCAGTTTAGGGTGAGATAGTTATCACCGGACTCATCTTGATTAAGGTTCCACCCATTTCGTTCTGGGGGAAACATTGTTGTCTGGAAAGAATAAGCGTTGTTCCAAATCGAACACAGACAATTTGCCCCTTTCACTTGTTGAACAAATGCGGATTTAGATGGCGGCACACTTCACTTGTATGTTAACTTTTCTTTCGTTGGGCGAATCATATTTTGCGCAAAATATTTGATACCGCGCATTGTTGACTTCTGCGGCTATCATTTTGTCTGTATTTTTTTATGCCATACAGTTGGCAGGTGAACTTTTCGATTTCCCCAATAATTTCTTCCGAAACGGTTTCCATGGAACCAAGCGAGGCAAATGCCTTTTGATAAGCAGTGTTGCTTTTAAGAATCTTGAGAGGGGCTATTTTACCCTTGCCGGCAAAACATGGTATTTGGTCACATCCTGTAAAACTGTGGAATCCAGCTAGTGATCTTGCCTATTCCCGGCCAATTTTTTGGGAAATAAATGATAGGTCGATGAATTTAATAGAATTTTTGCTAGCATGTCCGACCTCCAAGTAAAGCTTTGTACTTGGGTTTATTTTTGAGATGTTGGACTGTCCAATTATAAAAACATCTGTGTCGGCGGATCGGATGACAACAGTAGCTGGTGATGGAATTGATGCTACATGCGCAATCATCTAAAAAATTCAAAATCAATCCTGAGTTCACTAAGGTAATATTTAAAAAATGGTACCCTTGTATCCGCCTCTTCGTGCGCACATCGCATATCAAAGGTAAAATCTATTGCACCGTGGAGTCCACGGCGCTCTAGTGTCAAAAAGGGCTATTGCGCCGTGGATCCACGGCGCTCTACTGTCAAATAGTGCTATTGCGCCGTGGATACCAGTTAGCGCTAGTGTAGTCCCGAGTCGTTATGGTGAGTTGAAATTTTCATTTCTGATAAACGTTTTATTCTCTGAAAAATGATTCTATGTAAAGATTTAATTACAATTTTAAATAGAAAAGTTATTGTTTGATTGAGGTCTCGTGGTGGAGGCCATGGCTTCATGAAGGTTCCACATACTACACAGGATGACAGGATAACGAAAATGTGGTTCCAATGAACCACTGCAGCACAAATTCAAGTAAATATACCATTGATAAACATGGGTCTATCCCTGTAATGCAACACTCTTACTTCAATTTCACAGATCTTGTGAAGACTGAAGAGGTGGTAGCTTTTAGTCACTCCAGCACGCTGTCAAGTCAGTACTCCTTATGATAATGTTGCGACAAGCCGTCTACTGTCCCCAAAAACAAGTAAGTATTTATCTAATAAATAATAGTAAATATCTAATTCAACATAGTTATGCTAAACAGATGCTGCTAGTTATTTTTCTCCAACGTGGATGGTAACGACAGAAAGCCAGGCAACATACACATACCAAAATGAAAGCATTCCATCCACAGTGAACCATGCTTCAGTGTAAGTGCACGACTAGGTTTCTAATTGGGTATAGAAATGTATTAATCGATTTTTTCTTTTTTACAGTTATCACAAAACCAATGATCATCAAAATTTTTGGGGCAATCCTTGATGCATGTTGTGTGGTACTATCCTTCACAATCCTCTGTGTCACATCCGATGAGAACCAACCCCTTTCCCTCCCACCCTGTTCGGCGACAAGTGCAAAATACTTGTTCTTCTTCTACAATCTCCTTCGACCTCTTGGGCCGGATTGGATCTGATGGGAACGGCGTTAGTGTTCCCGAAGCCATACAGTTTATCAGGTGTGCACGTAACTTCTTTGGGTCGTAAAGTCTGGTTGCGGGGTCTTCTCCATTTACCAAACTGGTGGCAAAAGCAATGGAGAAGACTCCGCAATCAAATCCGTTACTTTGGCGCTGACAAGATTTAATAATGTATGTCATTTTCTCATCAGGCGTGCAAAGGAGACTCGACATGCAGCTCAGGATGTGGTCATTTTTCCATGGCTTGCTCGGCATACTGTCGTACACCAGGACATGGTTAGGTTGTGTAAAACCTTTTGCGACACACACCCAATGGTTTGACCCGTTGTGGATTATCTGCAGCCATCGGTCGCCCTGCGCGGGAGGAAACTCTAGTGCCGCTCCCATTGTGGAGCAATACAACCCTCCGATCGTTGGATGAAGTTTTTTCAGGATTACTTGGGCAATGTTGATGTCGCCCGTATTTAGGTAGTTGTTCTTTGTTATTACCTGGGCTTTATCCAAGAAGAGATGTGGCTCTTTGATACGGTTTCTACGTGTTTTGCCAGTACTATCAGCTGGTAGAAGCTATCAATAGGTAACGAGAAAATTAGTAACATGAATTTTAAAAACTTTCCTATTTAAATTTGTTACCTCGACAGACAGATCATCAATTGTAGCTGCATCCACTATGCACATTTCGTCGTCAGACAAATCATTGTTGGGTGAACCAGAAGCGGAAGATACTACTTCGCAACTTTCGTCGGCAGGCGGATTATCAGCGGGTGAAGAAGGGATGAGAACCCCCATATTGCATTTGTCTTGCTCTCTTGCAATGGCCTCGGCTTCCTCGTTAAGGATTGAAGCTTCTTCTTCCAATCGATTGTCCAAGTCGTTGCTTTCCAGCCTCTTTTTTTTGGCCTGCTTGTGGTAGGAGTTGAAGTAGCCCTTGTTTTCCTTTGGCCTGCCCCGTTTTCTTGGCGCAACCGGCAGGTGAAGGGCTGCCCAAGACGAGATCTACAAGTATTTTAATACAAAATCATGTAAATAAATCACATTTAACAGTAAAGTGTTACCTTTGCATTTGTTTCAGATAAATCAGTACTCGCATCAGTAGTGGGAGGTTAATCATGAAGATCAGCACTACCTTCTTCCTTTGTATCCTCTTGACTGGATTGGACCAACTGGATTGGTTTATCGGCCTTGATCAGGGCATGTATGTCGTGAAACAGTCTCATCTTCTCCTGAAAATCGGGTATGGTCATGGAACTAATTGTTTCGGCCAATTTGCGGAAGAGATTGGTAGTGAGGTTGTACTGGTCCCTCTCAGTTCGTGGTAATCTGGCTTTTTTCTTCTTGTGGATTCCGGTAGGTGACGACACATTGGCGGAAACTACTGCCTCATTATAATACCATCAGAACGTTATTATTAATATAAACAATATTTGGTTCATTGACTTCTATAGTTACCTCCAAGCACTCATTCCTCCAGTGTTCTGCATAAGATCCGGACGGAATTTCGAGATTGTCCTTGAAATGGAAATATATGATGTGGCGACACGGGAGTCCAAATGCTGAATAAAAGTGACAGCTGCAACTGGACAAGTCTTTTTTCAACTTGTAATTAGTATTCCTTGACGTTATGGTGTACGTCAAATAATCCTAGAGAAGTAAAACGTGTTTCATTTTATAGTACCTTCATGATTAATTAAATGTAATCTGACTTACATTGTCTAGGATGAAATGATAGTTTTTCCTCATTATCTTGATTTCGTTTTCCAACAGATTCCACGCGAAAGGAGAAATGGATTCAGCCAATTTTCGGATGAGTTCAGGCTTCGACTGTGTTGAAAATCGAACCTCACGTATCTTTTGTTTCAGCTCCCTGTCACTTAAACGAAGTAAAGTCACGTTAACCAGGGTCTAGATAACTTCAGATAATCTCTCTGTCTTCTGCAGCACGTCCTTGATGGTATGATGAAATCTAGGAATTTTAAAATAATATTATTTTAACCTTATTGATGCAAGTAACTGATATTTTTACCGTTCAATACGATTCGTCGTGTTATTTCCAAAGGTTGGTAAATTTCTTCGTCCCAAATTGGTCCACTTATCCTCGATATTAAACCAATTATCGGCAAAATATTCACCAAGGCTTCCCAATCCTTCATCAAGTAAGTAAGAAAAATATTTTTAACGTGTAAACAAATATGTGAAAGTAAACTATCTCTTTACCAGGTCCAATTAGGTACGCTTTAGCTTTATCGTATGCATCCGGAGTTTCTGCGTACATTGCAGCACGGAAATTTTGGCGTATCTCATGGTGCTTTTCTCTTTCAATTTCTCCGTTCTTCGTTCTTGTAAGATGGAAGTCCACGGCCTTCAACGCATGGAACTGGCAAAGAAGATGGACAGCTTTCGTGAATGTTTTTCCCAGGGCGGCGATCTCTGCGCAATCTTTGTCAGTAAATGTTACTTTAGTGATGGCCACTTCGTTGTTCTGTGGTAATGAAAGATTTAGTATTATTTTATATTTTATTGTAACAAAACTTACATCTGAAAATATTTTAAGGCATTCCGTAATCGCCTCAGTAGTCTCATCCCGGCTAAAGAACATGGCCACCGGCTGACTAACGCCGTTGTTGTCTTCGATCATTAGATGGTACAGCGCAAACCCACTTTTGTTAGTGTTGTAAGTTCCATCTAACTCCAGCACTGCTCCATATTTGTTGTATAGTCTGCGCTGCTTGCCTAGCTGGACAAATATAGCTGCCACTTCTTCGTCGGAATCATGAAGAACTTTAATGACGTTATTCTCGTCATTTTTCAGATTTGAAAGAATCTCTACGACATCTTTCCAGTCGTCATCCGACTTCCCTGTAAGATTCGACAACTACGTTAATTGATCCATCAAATAACATTTTTTAAACAATAGGCTTACCAGTCAATGTCTGCTTAAGGTTGATGATGTCTTTGCTAATAAGATGTGATCCAAATCTATCGAGCAGCAGTTTTCGAACTTTGGTCGGTTGACCACCAGCGACCAGCGCACTTTTTGCGAAATCGAAAGCCTCTGTAGTCATGTGCCTGCATGAACGTGTTGGGTTAGTTTAAGAAGTGAATATGCGATCACATTTAACTTACTTCTTTCTGGCGTATGTGTGCAGGTGTGCCTCAGAAACAGGGTGAGTATGGTGAAGAGCTCCAGCTTTGTGATCTTAAACTTCTTCACTGACTCATCCGGATTGTACGAAAATCGAATTTGCACAGGACAATAATTGGGCATCACATGTTGATTGAGTCTTCGGCCCTTTTTGGCACGAGAGTTGTGTGTTCCAAAATGAGGACATATTTACTGCACGCTTTTAAACTCTACTTCTTCGTCTATTATCACTTTATTCCTAGGATCGTTGTTGTAAGATTTAACCGACTTCGTATCCCCGCGCCGCAAATACACAATTCCTTCCTGAAAAAGCCGCTCGATAAATATAACGATATCAGCATGGCTATCAAAAGTCGTGGCTTCGGTAAGAGAATCAAGGATCGACATTCTTGGGCAAGAAAGAAAACTCTACTGAAGATCTTGCCAGTTTTTTTGTTTTTTTTCCATTTTTTGCTCCTCATTTCATTGGTTCTCCTCACTTCAATAGGGCATGCGACAGATCTTCCTTTCCAATCCTCTGGAGACACGGTAACAGCGTAACCGCAAACGAGCATAAGAGAGTCATCCGACTTCCTCACTTCTTGGATGGAAGCCGCCGTCAAAGGGGCAAAATGAGTAACCGTCGCGCAATGGACCTTTTTTCCGTTCATTGTTTTTTATTATATTTGTTTTCCAAATCATGAACATAGACCGCTCCCATTCCTTGCTCCATTCCCTGGACATTTGTATTTCAATAAAACTATCTCGACTGTTAAATTACTCGTGCTTTTTTATTTCTGCAAAATGTAACCATTATTGGGACATTTAGATGTTCAGTTGTCATACAGCCCTATGGATGGAGGGCCTCCCCGGATTCAACGGGGTAATAGCATGTTTTGACACAGAGAGTAGAGACGCGTGGATCCACGGCGCAATAGCACTATTTGACACTAGAGCGCCGTGGACTCCACGGTGCAATAGCACTATTTGACACTAGAGCGCCGTGGACTCAACGGTGCAATAGGCGCGACCCATATCAAATTCTTCTGCTCGCACTATTGCACCTTCACAGGATTTAAAGGAAAAGCACGAATTGCCTTCTGTTACATATAGATGTTTTGATCCAAGAATCGTTGACAAAGACGCATCGCCGAATCCAATAGAAAGGAGTTTCACGAACTCGAGTTTGAAAGAGTCGCTTCTCAAAGCCTTTAAGAAGTTAGAGGGCCGTTTCTGTTTCATTCCGAGAGTTGTGTAGCTTGTGTGACGTTCGGAGTTGCCAACATTTGTATTCCGGCTTGTATTCCGGCTTGTATTCCGGGTAGGGATTGTAGGTTTGCTGGTAATAGGGAGTTTGGCATGAAACCACGGCCATGAAAGCAACAATGATAAAGACCTGTAACAGATAATGTAATTCATTTTAGTCCGGGTTAAGGAAATTTTAACGCAAAAGTGGAATAGTACCTGCATGTTGTTGTAGATGATGTTGCTGGACAACTGACTGATAGTGATGAATTCACAGTGACGGTGTTATATAGTCCGACGTGGAACTCATTCCATTCCTTTTCATAAGTGGGCACATACTGTGTAACCGCTAGTACTGGCGGTTCTAACTTCAATTTCTATCAAACCCAAGTCATCCAAAAATAAAAATTGTGCTAATTTCACTTTTGGCTTTGTTAGAAATCAGCTCGTCTGTCGGTTTCCTCTTGAGGTGTGGTGCCACAAGTCATTGGGAAGCAATTTCTCATTCTTTCTTTTGTCTGCAGAATTTTCATTTCAACACCTCGGCATATTTCAAGTCTACTTTGAACGTTATAATCATCTCACCGTGATCTGATTATGAACACGTCCGACAAGGACATGGAATGGGCGAATAATACATATGTAAACCGATGATTGCGTCCGAAATGACGAAGAATAAACCACCGACGCAAGAGCAAAGTTTCGTCCAAGTCCACAGCTCCTAACAGGTAAACAAAAAAAATCGATTATTAACAAAATTTGAAAGCCGACGCCCTTCCTATTCCGTCCGCTTTATCGATCCCGGAGCATCCGTTGTCATTACCTCAAAGAAGTGGACACGGGCTGTGGCCCTCCAAGCCATTGTCACGAGCAGTGCCGTGTAAATAGGGACAGTCATTTTGTAAATCAGTGCTTGTTGCGGCAGCCACATAGACAGACCTGATTGAAAACGATACAGCTGTTATCACTCACGCTATTTGTTATTTCCGTGAAATGACTTCTTCATGAATATCTAATCATTTTTTCTCCCTTTTTTTAAGAAATTTAAAAGTACTGAGCATTGATGCGATGTACATCGGAATGCTTAGCGGGATGTTGAGCGGTTTGAATCCGAAAGCTGAGATGAAAAACATGTGACCGATACCGAACGCTACCATTCCGTGAAGGAAAAATTCACGCCAAACGAGTAAACAGTCACCGATGCAGGAGAAAATCAGGCCGATCAAAATGCGTCGGGAAAATGTGTACCTGATTTTTTATTTAAAAAAAAAAAGTAGTGCTAATCTAGTTTTTCTATCCAAGGTGAACAAACAGCCTTGAGGACAGTGGTCGGGTACATCTGCACCGAGATGAGGAAAAAAAAACAATTGTTGGCGAAAATAACTCCCTCATAGCCGAAACTCATGCCGTGCATTGGCACGAAGAGTAAGAGACTTAGAATCGGTAAACATTTAAGGAACATGGCGAAGAGGGATGGATTGTCCTCCGGAATGAAAACGACGAAATAGATGGCCAGCGTCTTGAAGAACGGGACTAATTTTGGTCCGACGCTCTTTAACTATAGATAACGTCACCAAAATAAAAAATTGAGGAATTTGTCACTTTGACATTGTTATGAAGCAATCGAATCAAGTTTGGCCAAAAACAAACAATAGTCATGCTGTAATCGATACGATAGAAAAACCCTGAGATAATTGCAAGGTTGGTTACAAAGGCCATCCTCGGGGTGATCGAGTACAACTTTAAACGAAAACGACTTTGTGTGAACGTCAACCGACATGCCATTTGTCTGTTCTTTTTTTTCACGAAGCATTCTCATACTATATTTAAAACTGAAGCCAATAAAAGCATTATTAACTCATCCAAGTAATTAGCAAACAAAAAATGCGAATGGGTTGATTGCGTTTATAGTAACGGTGATCTAATTATGATCAGTACAACTAAACGACCTACGACTACACAGAAACCTTTAAAGATTGAAGGGTAATTCGAGAAGAGAGGGCCAGGCAAATGTTTAGTAAAGAGTGAAACTGAGAAGACGAAAAAGGGAAATCAACCAGCTTTGGTGTGGGTTGATTGCGATTATTCAAGCGGTCGTCCAAAACCGATTACTTCTAATCCACCTGTCGTGAAAACAACAGCGATGCCAGCAACCGTTCGACCTGTTGTTCCAGTACACGGACACGGACACCGTTGTGGACAAGTGACATAGCCACACCGCAACCTTGTGGTGTGGCGTCGTCCCTTGTTGTCAGATGTATTATGCTTTCTCCGTTAGACGATTACTTTAAAAAACTTTGAAATGAGCTTGAGCGTACGTGAGCTTGAGCTAAGCTCACGTTTCGGTGAGCTAGTTTCAGCTGTGGAATTATGTTAAGAAGTAAATGGAAAGGAAAGGATGGATTTAAATTATTTATGAATTATGCTGCAAAATTACATTCTGGGGGAACAACTATAGAAATTTCACAAGTAAAACGTTCAAAAATATATGAAAATAAATTAATGTATTTAACTTTATTGTAATGAATTACTGCCATGTAGTGGGAGAACATTTGGATTTGAAATTGGAGTATTCAATTTTTCAAATGTTGAAATAAATAGTTTTGGTGTTTCTGCAAAAACGTAGATTCTTTTTCCTAATTAAACATTTGTAGGTTATGTTTTAATATTTGTATACATATAATTGGTTACTTCATTTGTCGGTGTTGAAAAATATTGTGGTGTTGATGGTTCTTTTGCTAATTCATAGTTTGCTGATGAAATTATTGTTCTTTCAATTAATTCCTAAGTGTATCTTATTAATTTATTTATTGAAATAAAATTTGAAATTATATATCGATACATCAGTGAGAATTGATAATTTATCAAAAGATTCTCTTATGTCAAAGGCAGCGGTTTTTTACATTGGTTTATCTAACGCTATTGTGATTTTTGGGGAAAAGAATAGAAAAATTATAGGTAGGTGAATTTGTTTATATAAATCTTTTTTACCTTTTCTAGTTCATTGGTTTTTTCTTGTACAACTGTTGGCATTTTATTCGCTACGGTAAGTTCACTTTTAAATTTTTAAATTTATGTTGATATATCACAAAGATGAAGTTTTAATTTTGTAGACCAGTGAACTTTTTTTGACATCTTTACAGGTGAATTAATATACAATATATGTATATTGAAATTGTAAATAGTCGATGTTGTCACATATTTTATTTTATTATTGAATAATATTGTGTTAATATGCATTTATTTTATTGTCAATTAAATTTTTTATTCTACGGTTTTTTTATGATAAAGAAATGCAGTACTAGTTCTTGAATATATTGTATTTTTTAACAATTTGGTGTTTTATTTACATATTAAGTAGTAGTCTACGCTTGTTGTTCAAAAATTGGCAGATACATTTCATTGCTAGCTTACATATGAGTTCAGGTGTGGCTCAATTTCAGTTTTTCCAAGCTTTAACAATGGATTCTGTGAATTTTAAGGTAAAGGGTTTTGTTATTTAATTAATTAAAAATATCGTGTATTGTACTTTATTTACTCTTTAGATTTTTTCTAGATGTTTTTGTTCCATCACAGCTCGTGGAATGAATCCTGGCTTTCCTCCTTTTGATGACTTTTTATGAGCTATAGAACTATTGTTATTAATAATTATACATAAAGATTAAGTTATAATAAATACTTACTTTTCAAATATTCTTCAGTGAATATAGATGTTGTAAGTACGCTTACAAATTTATTCATTAAAGCTCAAGAAAAAAAAACTTCTAAGTGAATCGAAATCATGTTTAGTTTCCATAATTTTAAAACTTCAAACAAATTTAGCAAGATTAACAGAAGAAAACAAAAATAACAAGTTCAATATATATTAAAAATCTGCGTATTAAAAAATGTAACAAATTTTTACTCGATATCAGATTGCTAGTGAAAAATACAAAAAAACTATTTGAGGATTTAGAATTAAATAAGGTAAATAAAGTAATTCGACTTAAAATTTAAAATATATATATATAATTAACACTAAATTCACATCAAGAACCAACAAATAGAAAAATTGGAAAATGAGAACGGAGAGCTGAAGTTAACAATAAATAACCCAGAAATAGGCAATCAACATTTCTACGACAAACATTTTGAAACATTAACAATAAATGATTATACATACATAATTAACAGACATAGAAGAGATGAAAAAATTTCCAAAGGAAAATGTGTTTCGACAGGAAATCAACAACAATGAGGAATTCATAAACAACGAAGAAGATTTAACTATAAATAACGAATTATCTGATGATGAATCAGATTTAACAATTGAAAACATCGAATTGACAGTAATAATTACTACATAAAATTTAAAACTAATGACGTGACTAAAATTTAATTTTAACAGAACTATCCACTCACTCAGCCATTTACTATCCCTATGCGTGTGAAAAACACCTTGTAAAAAAGGTAAATGAAATCGTCTCAGAAGATTGAAATATAGAAACTATAAAAAATTCCCACTACACTATTTATAAATTCATGAATGAATTTACGTCGTCATTGTAAACGATTTCCAACACAGTTAATCAAATGGAATTTAAGATTTTGCACTAGATTACCTTTTTTTGCATTTGAAATAAAATTTTTCAAGCTTATCACGGTCTACCCCTATCTCGTACCATTTTTATCTCGTACCATCTATCTCGTACCGGTACGAGATCATCGGTACGAGATTGGAGCCCCCAAGAAAGCGGTACGAGATTATCGGCTCGTGACAGAAAAAATCTTCTATGTCGTAGAAGAGCCACTACTCTAAACCAACCGCTCGGCATTGCTCGAAGTAGTGTTGGCGATAGTGTTGGCGACTATCTAAACTTTTTAACGATTTATCGATATTTTTTGATAAATGTTAGATAGTCGATATTTTTAGATATATCGTTGTATAGATACTTTCCAAGTAGTTTTACCGATATCCAACAGATGACGTATTGTAAAAAAATCGTGCAAAACAAAATTAAAAATAAAGTTTTTACGTATAGGTGGATTTGAACTCCGAACCTTTTACATGCGAATGCCGTCTTCATCCACAGCGGTTTTTAATCGGTATTTTAAATTGCTATGCAAAGAACAAATCTTTTGTTACCGAATATCGATATAAATAGCACAATACAAATCTGAACTGATCATCTTCGGCTTTACTTAAGGCTAAACAGTATGTTGCAAAGTTAGTTTTATGTATATCATTTTATATTTATATTTACGTTTATAGTTTTATTTTGTTATCAGAAATATATGGTGCATCATTAAATTATGTGTTCATTGTTATTGTTCCTTTGTTTTTATGCTGTGTATTGAAGAAAATACAACTGTTGCATTCAAGTTCTACCATCTGTGTTTTAAACTTCGATAGGAAATAGAAAATAGTAAATGTAAAACCATGAAATTATAAACGATTACGACTGCCAAATCATCATTTTCATATACTAATTTGCTTTAAAAAAAATTAAGTTGGTTATCTGGATCGAACATGGATACTTATCATCATGAGCATCGTCTTATACCACTATGCCATTCAAGTTAGTAACTATTACGTAAGTTGAGAATAATTCACTATTGTTGGTTAGTATCGATACAAATTGCAGACAAAAAATCTAAAATTATCATTGTCTGCAATACTATATCTGGCTGGATAGCAAATTTGTTTACTATTGATATCAGGGTTGCCTCCGCAATTACAAATTCTTTTTAAATTAAAATAATTACCAATTAAAATTACAAGAAGAAACATTATAATTCAAAAAATAAAGGTCTGTTGTGCAACCGATTTCTAAAATCCCGTCAACAAACATTTAAGCAAGGTTTTCCCAAAAAAAACTTTGAGATATAAACTGCCCTTAGGTTTGAACCTAGTAACTGAGAATTACTAGACTTGTATTATACCACTGCGCCAATAATCTTTAAATTACAAGCAGCATAACAAAGATTTATTGTTATTTGGAAGTATTGATACAATTGCAGACAAAAATCTAAAATTATCGTCGTCTGCAACACTATATTTTACTGGATAGCAAATTTTTCCGATTGAAACACCTAGTGATACACACGTATTCAAACGCTTTTTTGGAAGTTACAAGTTAATCTCATGTTAAATCCGCACATTCAAATCCGCTCAAGAACTAACCAGTTGAAAATAAACAAAAAAACTAACTAACTAACTAACTAAATAAATAAATAATTGGTGTAGAAACGATTATCAGTGGACTTACAGCAGCACCTCTCAGAGAATCCTGATCACGTGGAAGTAAGTGTATTCAAACTCACCCATTGTTCACTGTTGTAGGGGAGACTGGAGTATGCCGGGACACCGGGTCAAGAGGGACAGTAGGGGGAAAAATAGAAGATTTTAATAAAATTATAAATTTTTTTAGTATGTTATTTAGATACAATCAATCTACTTTGGCATGAAATTTGGTCTAGTTGGCATAAAAAACGGTTGTTTTTTAGTTAATTTTTTCTCCGCCATTTAATGTTTCTAGAAAAAAATAATCGCAAATGGCATGTAAATTTAATATGGAAATGAAGCTTAATCATTTCTTGATTGTTAAAAACAAAAATTAAAATTTTCGATCAATTACTGTAGATAATATTAACGTTTTAAAAAAATAGTCTTTATCGGGAAATCGGGACAGCTGTTTTTGACTAAAATGGGACATTAATGGGCGGGTTTGGCCTTCAAGCCCATCAATAATCACCGAGCTCATGACGCCATTACTGTTCCTTACAATGATCTCAAGCAATCGATTATTCAGCATATTAATCGATTACAATAAGCCCAACCCCCACCTATCTTGTAATAAGGGTTTTTTATCATATAAGAAAAAAATTTTATTAACACAATAATCAAATTGAAACATTTATTAACTTATAGAGTCTATGCAGTGGGACGCTATTTCAATTTTTACAAATATCTTTAATGAATTTTAAGGCGAAAACGGAGGACGTCCCTCACCACCCACCCTAGTGTCCTCACTTACCCCTCAAAATAGGCTCCTCCTACGAATCTAAGAAAACTTTAAAGGTCTTATATGGGAAAATGGTCTATTATTAAATTATATAAAAAATATGGGGGGTACATTACCTTATGGAATACATAAAAACCAAAAAATAAATTAATTTAATGATTAGTTTGGGAGATATAGGGGGAAAACGAAAACCGTCCCGGCTTACTCCAGTCTCCCCTACCATCAGCTTAATAATTCAATAAAACTGTCAAACTACTTCATCCTCGTATATTTCATTCCCATAATTGCTGATAGCACTGCAACCACCAACAAACACACACTTAGATATCATTGCTCAATCCCCATCATACCCCATCTAGCACATTTCTGCCGTCGGATGTCCGAATCATGGCCGAACATCCCTTAGATATCCATGTACTCAATGGGTAGTTCCAGGGATGTCCGTCGGCTAGTCACCTTGGAAGTGCAATGGATGTGCGAAAATTATATTCTATGGACCTCCTACCAACAGCCAAGAAGATTTTCAATTGTTTCATTTAAGGATCGGCCTCGAGCCAATCGGGGCGCTTTTTTGCAAATCGTGTTTCTCATTTCGGGCCATCGAGGCGTGGCTCAGGGTGGAAAATTCTTCTCCCGAATTCAATTGGGGTTTGCAATCATTTGGATTGCAATCAATCGATTCATCAACGCAAAAATATTATCGATTGACTGTTTCACCCGATCGATCCGATAACAACCACGATAATATCTCGTTCTACCCGCTTGCCCCGATTTTTACTCTGAAACCGAAAGAACGGCATTTTTTAATATTGCGTCGGGGCAATGGGTTAACCTCAAATTTTTCTCCGCACCGGCCCGGTTGAAAAAGTGGCACCTCAATTCAACCCCGAATGCACTTTATCGGTGCGGGGCGGTTAACTCGATTGGAACTAATAGAGCAGTAAAACATCCTACGTTGCACGTTCTCCACAAATGCGAAAATCTCATTTGTGTCCAAGTTGGTCTGCTGCGGCTGCAGCGTCTTATGGAGAAACCAACTTCTTCATGTAAAAAAATACGTTTTCATAAATATAATTAAGATTTTCCCCCTTTTCTTCCTAGCAGAGGGTACCCTATTCATTTTTTCATCTCCCAATTTTTTTTCTAGCCCTAGTTCTATCTGGTTTATTTTTATTTAGCTATTGTTTGTGAATGGTTTGTTGTTCATCCCCTTGTAGCAGACGAATTTCTGGCAGCAAACGAAATTCTTCGGCTAAAAGAGACGAGCAACTTACAAACAAAAATAAAATAAAAATAAAGTAGATAGGATTTTAATTTCAAATAATAAAAAACTACTTTAAACTTAATAAATCATGCTGAAGTTTAAAATTCAAAAAATACTTAGCATAAATTGTTTAATTGCAAGTTATACACTTCTGATTTAACCTAAGTTCGACATCATCTTGACTTCTTAAAAATACTGTATGTGATTTGTTATCGAAAAAAACTGAAGTGTTTTACAACAATTCGATAGGATTGTTCGAAAATTATATGTATTAAATCTAAAGATTGGCGAGGAGGAATAATATTCGACTGTGGTGCGGGAGACCCGAGTTCAAACTCTGATGTAGCATAATGTTTTTTCAACATTAGAGGTCCCATACATGTCATATTTATAGCCAAATGAAAGCCGTTCGGACATCCTTAGAATATCCGACGGCACTGTTGATGGCGGTAAAAACCAAAAAAAATTACATCAATAGGACATCCAAATCGGATATCGGGCTGTCCGGAGGATATAAAAAAGATGGACTTAACATCCGATCCCGACATCTGTCGGACATCCGACGGACTGCATTGTGTTATGTGGGACAATGCAAAAAATCCTGTCAACAACCTTCATCCTGGAACACGAGGTATCTGTAAACAGCGTGGAAGCCGAATGGCTCAACAAAGGATTGGTTCATGGCATCCCGATTGAACTCCATGAATCCTTTGAACTGGATGCTTTAATGAAAGACGCAGGAGCTGTAAACTACACAAGTATCCCATCAAAGGCAAGCAACAGAACGAAAATCATAATTACCTTTCCATCAACCTCCATCCCCCGAAGCCTCTTGATCTCTGTTTGGAGCTACCCAATCAAACAATACATCCCCCGTCCTCTTCAATGTAAGAAATGTTGGAGGCTCAACCACTCCTAACGAGTATACATGCTTAAGGCAGTTTATCCAAGATGCCATAAGGAACATGAGCAAACTGAGGCCTGCAAACATCCTAAATTCTGTATCAACTGTACCAGCTATGAGCACTGCTCGACAGATTCAGTTTGCCCACTGTGGAAAAGAAAAGAAGCAATTATCGAGATTGCAATGAACCAGAAAATCTCATTCACAGAGGCAGAAACCAAACTGAGTCAAAATACTCACCAACAATGGAGAAACGACGCAGAGAGCCACCAAGCCGCAGCACCAAGCAGCACACAATGACGCAGCCCCTGAAACCAAAACTGGTGAATTCAATGCCGAAATTTAAGCACTGAAAAAAAAAAAGAATATCTGCTTTGGAACAAAAACAAAGAGCAACAGAAGAAGCAATCCAGAAAATTGAATACAATGTCGCCAAACTTCCTCAAATAGAACAGAAAGTTTCCTCATTAGAAAAAGTCAGACAGTTTAACGCTAATAAACTCTCAAACCAATTAGATGAAAAGTTTTCGATGCTGCTCGACAAACTATCAATAAAAAAGCCAGGAACCTCGATGAAGCGTCTGAAATCTCAAGGCAAACACTTAAGTGCGCACAACAGTAACACAACAGTGTTACGTTGGATATACTCACGAACGTGCAAATTTGAAGTTTTCGTGAACAATCGTGTTGGCAAAATCGTCAGAAACACCAATCTTCGGCAGTGGCGTCATGTAGCTGGAGTCGAAAATCCAGCTGACCTGTGCAGTCGTGGTATTGACCCACAGAACGTAAACGAGTTGTTCCAGTTTCATCAAGGACCGCAGTTCTTGCAACTCGATCCATCTGAACGGAACAATTGGGTTGACATTGCTGAGCCGAAAGAGAGTGACGTGAATGTGATTCGCATCTTGGCAGTAAAAACAGAAGATGAGATCCATCCCGTAGACCAGTGCGTAAAAAACTGTTCGAGTTTGCTTAGAATTCAGAGAAATCTAGCCTGGTGTTTGAGATTCGTGAGAAATACACAATCCAGAAAACGTGGGGACCAACTGACAGTTGGGGAGTTAACGGCGTTATAAATGTCAACGTCGTTAGTGATTAGCGTCAAACGTGCTCAAGTGTTAGCTTTCAATGAAGAAATCTATGCCTTAAGAAAAAACCTGGAACTACCGCTGACGTCTAAACTTCGTCCTTTCAAGCCATTTTTAGATGACGTCGGACAGTTACGGGTAGGTGGACGTATCCACCACGCCCCGGTAGACTACTAAGCAAAACATCCCATTCTGCTACCAGGAGATCAGTGGTTGACTCAACGGATAGTGTGGGATCATCACGTGAAAAATTTGCATGTGAAAGCTGAGACGTTGTTAGCAAGTATACGTTCACGTTACTGGATACTTTCTGGTCGGAAAGTCATCAAATCAGTCGTTAATAATTGCTGGCCTTGTAAACGCCGATCGTCGAAGCCAATGCCGCCCTTTATGGCATTGCTTCCAGTACATCGGCTTACCCCGTATCGCCCTGCTTTTGCCTTCACGGGGATCGATTACTTCGGTCCTCTTACTGTACGTGTTGGTGGAAGAGGTGTAAGGCATGAAAAGCGATGGATCTGTCTTTTCATGTGTCTAACAACCAGGGCTGTTCATCTAAAAACTTCAGATGGACTCAGTCTGGAAGAATTCTTGCGTTGCTTCACCCGGTTCGTCAGTATACGTGGAAAACCAGATGTAATTTACAGCTACAACGGAACAAACCTTGTTACAGCCGAGCAAGAACTTCGCCAGGCTCTGGAAGAACTCCAGACGATAATGTCCTGTCAGCAGATTGAATGGCATTTTCCTCCTATGTATGGGCCCCATTTCGGGGGAGTATGGGAAAGATTGGTTCAATCGTGCAAACGTGCGATGAAAATCAGTGTTGGGACTCGCCTCGTCACTGATCGTGTCCTAAGAACCGTCGTTGCCGAGGTAGCCGCCTTGCTCAATTCAAGACAACTGACTCATCTCAGCATGTATCCTGACGATCCTGATCCCCTAACACCGAATCACTTTCTACACGGTGGGGCACGTCCTTATACACCGCTAAAGTTATCAGATGAAGAAAACGTAGACGTAACCGCAAAGCAATTTCTGCAAAGCCAGGCCATCATTCAACATTTTTGGAATCGATGGCAACGTGAATACGTTCCTCATCTGAGTGAAAGAAGAAAGTGGGCCGAAAATCGGCCAAATGCTACTGTGGGGGATATAGTGCTTTTTATTGAATCAAATACCTTACGTGTGCAGTGGCCATTAGGCAAAGTGATAGAAATAATGCCCAGTGCCGTTGACAATGTCGTTAGATTGGTTAAAGTGAAGCTTGTGAACCACAAAAGCCCGTTTATACGCCCTGTGACAAAGCTCTGTGTTTTAGCTATGGCCAAAGAGCAAGGGGTAAAATGGATACCGACCATCTGCCTCTCCCCTTTCTTCACTTTCGGGGTACAGCATGGATGTTGAGGATCATGAAGTGCTAGCAGGAGCCTGGATCAGCCAACATGAAGCCGAACCCAATGAATAACACACTAAAATGTATACAATTCAATGCCAGAGGACTGAATAAAGATTTTAAAAATGAATTCAAAACATACCTTAACCAGACCCAACCTGATGTAGTCCTTCTATCCGAAACTTGGTGGACCGACAACTATGTACCAACATTCTCCAACTACAAAAATGGCTTCTTGAATCGTGAAATAGGAAAAGGTGGTGTTGCTCTTCTTGTCAAAAAGGATCTTCAAATGGCAAGGATACCTGTAAAACAATTCCTAAAGAGTAAGATAGTGGACGTTTCTGTAACAATCTCAACAAAAACTAAAATTCATATCTACTCAATATACTGTCCTGATGGTAATGAATCAATCCTGAACCTTCTGTATCATCTCCCTGGAAGAACAAATCCTTGCATAATAGGAGGTGATTTTAATGGCCATAGCCCTCGGTGGTTCACGCATCTATCTAATAAAATCGGAAGAGAAATAAGTAATTTTCTTACAAATTCGGACAATTTTACGCTACTCACCCCTAAAAACCTCCCAACAAGAATTTATTCAGTAACTATGAAAAAATCAACCTTGGACCTCACCATAATGTCAACACAGCTAGCTCTTTGTTCATCAATCAAACTCGGCCCATATCTGGGGAGTGACCATCTGCCGATAGTCTTTAGACTTCTAACGAAGGAGAAGATAATAAAACAAAAAATACAACTAAAATGGAAATTTAAAGAAAAAGAATGGCCAAAATGGAATGAGTCCATAACCAGGAAACTTGCGGAAAAGAAGTACATTGAATCCGGAAAACCAAAATTAGCATTCAGCATCTTCCACAAGTCCGTCCTTGAATCATAGAAAGACATTTTTAATCTTAATAATGAAAAAAGATGTACAAAAAACATAAACAAACCATGGGGAAATGAAGATTGCTCGAAGAAAATAGCTGAATATTGAAGAGCCTGGAAGGAATATACTGAATGACCAACACCAGAAAACAGAACAGCTTACAATAGAGCGATGGCATTAAAGAAAAAAACTATAAGGGAAGCGGAAAAAAACGCATGGGACACAAAGCATAAAAATGTAGACATAATAAACCCTAAAGATGCATGGAATTTCATCAACGCAATGAGAAGTTTAACAAATTAATCCCTGGAATCCAACCAGATCACTCTTCCATGTGGTACACGAATCACAGAACCTAAGAAAAAGACCCAAATTCTTCTTGAAGTATTTAGTAAACACCAAACCAGCCCTCAGCCAAGACCAAAAAAAAAAATGGAAAAAGAAATGAAATAAAAAATAAGAATTGCAGTAAACGCAGGCAGCACTCTGGATGAAACTATTACACGCGAAGAACTAGTGACAGCCATAAGCCAATTGAGACAATCAACGATGGGTGAAGACCTCGTGCACAACAGCATGCTCCAACATCTTAATGGGGAAAACATAAATCAACTACTGCGTCTATTTAACCTATCACTTAACAATTCTTTTATCCCTCCCGAATGGAAAACATCCATCATATGTCCTATCTTGAAAACGAAATAAAGAGCCGGGTAATCCATACTCATATCGACCTTTAGCCCTTACTTCATGCGGAAGCAAACTTATGGAAAAATACTAGCCAAAAGAATAGCTTGGTTCCTAGAGACAAACTACCTGCTCCCAAACAGCCAAGCAGGATTCAGAGAGGGAAGATCTACTATAGACCAAATTATGACATTGGAAGCTAAAATCAAAGAAGGCTTCAACAAAAAATTAAATACGTACGCCATCTTCCTAGATCTCTGCAATGTGTATGACTCGACATGGCACGAGGCGATTTTATTCAAGATGGCTAAACTGGAAGTGAAGGGGAAAACCTTAAAATGGATAAAAAACTTTTTAAAGAACAGAATAATGAAAGTGAGAATCGACGTTGAAATCTCAGAGACTACCTCCCAAAAAGTCAGCGTTCCACAAGGCTCAGTCCTGAGTCCGTTACTATGCCTGATTATGATTTCTGATTTCCCTGAATCGTCCAGATTATGTGGTAACCTAGAGTTCGCAGATGACTTCGTGACATATTGCAGAGCTTCAAACAACTGTTCAGCGAGACTCATAATGCAACCACACGTGCGACGTCATCAAGCCCTCCCTCTCCACATTCAACAGTTGTACAGACGTCGATGACGACGATGCCATCCAGCTCTCCGTCTCCGCATTCAACAGTTGTGCAACCGCCGATGATTACAATACCATCAGGCTCTTCGTCTCCACATTCAACAGTTGTTCAGCCGTCGTCTCATCATTCACCATCAAGCACGTCCGGAACGTCGGCGAAAGTGGCAAGAGGACGGGGAGAGGGAACAGAACGAACGGCGCAAAAAAAATGGAAATTCGGGTGTTTCGAAAAGATCCTACCAACCTTTAACTAAGGCTTACACTTGGGCGGGAAAATATTTTGTCTTTGAATGGTGTTTCTTCTTGTTGCTGAATGGTCCCAAAAATATGTATACCTATCTGATCTCCCACCCACAGTGACCGAAGAAGTTAATAATGCCAATAATTAAGTTACTTTATTAATTATAATTTTATAATTAATAAAGTCTTCCCTTTGCAGGAAGACCCGCTTGCTGTTACCCAATTGTGCAAAAAAATTGTGCTAAAAATTAAAAAAATTCTTGCCATCTACCCATAAAGGGGAAAAATGTCTGCAACTCAGATTCCTGTCATTGCCATCTACTGACAATTAAATCAAGAACAAGAACTTGTAAAGGTAATCGTACTGACGTACGGATACTGACTTAAGTGTATGTTTCGCTGGTGACAATGGGCGAAATGTGAATGTATGTTTTCCGTGTTTACTAATGTTGTGTTCCAAAATCTCTTTAAGTCAACCCAGAATTTTTTACTACTTTATCGGAACTGTTCGAGTTGAACTGTGATTGTGACTGCTGTGTTCGACGAGATTTCATTTTTCCCTATGAGACTAAGAGGCTGGCTAGCTAGGCTGTTCATAGAAGAAACAACCAGGTATATCAATGCATTTTCATTCTAAGTTCATAGTCATGTTAACCATAGTAAATTTTGTTTTTAATATATTTAACAGATTGTCCCAGCAAAGAGAAAGGTGCATGCCAAGACATATGGCTCAGCCCCATTCAATTCAACAAGGGAAGGCTCAAATAGTTAAACATTATTGATTGCTCTTGTATTGATGCACAAGGAGAATACCACCAGTTGTGAACATGGGAGAAGCAGGCAGCAGGCAAGTAAACTTTTCAGAAATCCTTTCGTGCTGATTTTGCTGATCTCTTTCTTCTGTTTAGAATTGACATGACTGCAAATTAAGTCAGAGTATACATTTTTGTGGCAAAGGGATCAATGAATATAAAGTTTGCTTTGACCAAGCTGTAGACTCAAAGTCTATTCGCTTCCAGCTGCTAAACCAGAACACGAGACAAAGTAGGCATTGGAAATTGCAAAGAAATTTGATGGTGTGACCCTTTACTGCCCTCACTTATTTGGGAACAATATAAAAGCAGTTTTATTTTGTGATCAACTTAATAATTTAATTTCTCTTTGTTTCTTTTTACTTCTCAGGTAAAATTCTTTCGGTATACTGATCCTGCAGCTGAAGCGCGTGTTGCGAATAGCATTTCATTTTTACAACGTCCTAGTCAGGAAAATAACTGGAATCTCTGTGAATGGTGCAACTAAATAGGTTTTTAATTGTGACTCATCATTCAGACTTCAAAGTACTAATGTATTTGTATCATTTCTATTTACATCAGATGGTATCGTGATGTACTCCAATGAGCATAATTATTCCTTCAGTTGCCATAAGAGTAGATGTGTCCTGCCCACACAGAAGCCAGAAGACCAAGTCTCATGTCATCAAAAGAAAGCTCATGTTCTGTCGGTTCTGAATTGATTAAACTTCCCATGTATAATTTATAATAAAACACATTTGTTTGGAGGGTAAAATGGCACTCGTTGATGGGTTTCACTAAACTGTACTCTTGCGTTTCAAATATTTTGGTGCTCAATTAAGTCAAGACGATCTTGGCCATGCCTCACACTTTTCTGTAGCGTCACAATTGTATTGTTTTGAAATTGAAATTCTCGCTGGTCACGTACGTGTTTATTTGAATACAATAAAAAAGATTTGTCCAATATTTCTCTTTGATTGCATTGTTTTTGAACGCTATATCCTGACTCGTCTATTTTTATATAAATCTACATAATTTTCCATTAAGATATCATAAACACTGGTAAATTAGTGCATAAGCTAGTACGGTCGTCGAGACTCATGTAGTCGGGACGAAGCCCCATTCCCCCCGCCGGTCTTTAATGGCAAGTGCCGTACAAAAAAAAAATCCCACAAATACGTCATATATTGAAAACCGTTCTTCTTAGCGAGTTTTGGTCTTCGTATTTTTGTATCTTAACATGTTTAAAGTTATAATTATCAAGAAAAAACTGAAAAAAAAATTCCGTCCCCAACAGCTTTCATTCAACGATGGCGGTGGCATTGGGCCCACAGTCGGGGCTGTTTAGCGCATGAGTTCGTACCGGGTGGTAAAATCTTGCGAAATTAATTGCATGTGATCGATTAAAGATAGAGAAATTCTGTGTTCAGAAAATGAATTGGCGTGTAATTATCTCTCAAAAAATATAAAAATGAAATTATGCGCGTAAAAATGTGCCTGGGGTAGAAAACTGCGATAAAGTTTTTTCGCCTTCCTGTGAAGTAAAACACTCGTACTCCCATACGGATGGTAGTCGACACTCAGCCGGACTTCGGCTCGTGTTAAGCCGATGATTTTCCCTCCTCTCCGAGAATTTTTGGGTGTGTTTAGGGATACTTTCATTCTAATTTATTTTCGTACTGTGTTTATGGCTAGATGGGAAATCCTACTTGACGTACCATAACAATAAAGACATATTTTTTGGAGTGTATGTGATTTGCTGCTGTTTTCATTTTCATTTTGAGAATGATTTGTAGCATACCGTAAGTTCAACGTTAACTATTATGAAGAATACAAAGTAACAGGTAATTATACAAGGTCAGGAATATTTAATTCTCTAATGTATTAGATAACTTTTAAATTTTGCTAATTTTAAATCTGCTGAGACTGATTGAAACCTGCTTTTATAGTCAGGTCAATAAATCCAGTCATCATTGAAAATATTAACATAACAGAAGCAGATGTTATATATATGTATTTTCTTATAATCATTAGGCATTGGAAAGTTATAATCCTACAGCTAAGAGACCAGACTATTCCATTCTCATCCATCTTCGCTCAAGTCAGCACACCTCATGGTCATTCGACAGACACTTTTCTCCTGCATGGCAGTTCAAGCTAGATTATACGGTCTTGAAGAATGGTTCTTATCTTTCTAAACAACTCTTGTAAGTTACAAGATATGTATCTTATAAAAGCAGATTTCCTTCCTCAAAGGTACAGTTCTGAAGTAGTACGATAGTCTTACATATTTTTACCCATTCCTCAAGAAAATATTGTTGACTCGATAAATCAAAATATATAACTTTTTCACTTAATAAAAGCAGTTTTCATTTTAAGAAACAACCAAGGTTGGATTACTTGTTAAAAAATAGACAAAATTGAAACCATAACAGTTGTTCACTGATTTATTATTGTAAGAACTGAACGAGATGAATGCACTTTATTTTCTTGCCCTAAATACCACAGTCTTCATCATCTAAATTCCCCAAAAACAATTCCTCTGCTCTGTGATCTTCATTATCCGGGGATTTTGATTTGGAATTTATTCCAACGTCTTCACTGCCAGATTCATCGGTTTCGAAATCTTCATAGTCATAATCATCGTCTTCATCTTCATCTGCATCTTCTTCGTCTAAATCCTTATCCGCGTTTGGGATGGTTCCGGAAAAATCCTCTGACAGGATCAAATGTTCAAGTAGTTCCTCATCATCCACCCCCTCCTTTGCCTTCAACAAATCATTTCTAAGCAAATCCAAACCCGTCGATTCGATACAACTAAGGTTATAGATTTCGCTTTCAATAAGAAAGTTTGACCCAGACAGTATTTCTTTCTCATCTAGTAGGGAGCTAGCAGCACACCCTTCTTCGATTTTTGAAGTAATTTCTATAATGCGTCCAGTTTGATTCTTCAGTTTGTCTTGTAAATCGAGAAGAAGTTGATTTAGAGTTGCGAAAAATTGCTTCAACTCATTAGGGGATATAATAACCTCCTCTTCACAACGGCAGGTTAGCATCCATGCTTCACAAAGCTGTTGATCTTCGTGATATGGAACTATAAATAAAAGGTGAATGAAACCAAACTATAATAATTGAATTTCGGATAACCTTTTAGCTAGTGATTACTTTTTAAAGGATGGATTTTTCTTATTTTACCGCTATCGAATTGTTCTTCGGAGATGTCCAGTTTGTACTGTTCCTTGATTTTGCTCATCAACTTGCGAGCCTTATCTTTGACAGTTCGTATTCTTTTTTGAAGTCGTTTACGCTGTTTTGACCTCTCTAGAAAAAAAAACACAGAAACGAATCAAATATGCGTTATCAATTCAAGAAACTTATTTTTTGACTTATTTAACATAAATTTTAAAAAATGGAATCTTACCAGCATCTTTTGAGACTTTACGTTTAAGGACTTGTATTTCTAAGAATAATCCTTCAAGATTGTTTATAGCTTCCTGAAACGGAGTGTTAACTGGAACTGAGTTGTTACCTATGAGTAGGAACGAAATAATTAATAAAATGACTTAAGTAAGCGAAAAATTTTGATTACTTTTACAGCGCTCGGTAAATCGAACCAATTTTACATAAATACATCTTAAGTCTTGTTCGTGATTTTTATACAGCTTTTCTTGTTTGAGACGATTGACGTCGGCTGAATATTGCTTGATGTTTTTACCACGCTTTTTGATGTCTACCACGCCTTTACGTATCTGACTTTATCGTCGCTGTATCTACGTGAATCATCGACATCCGTTTACGTGTGACTACTTCCTTGTCTTTGAACGTTTCTACGTCATGAGTGAAGCCGTAGCAAAAGCCGAGAGTATTGAGTCGGGCGGCAATATCTCTATAGAAGATGAAATGAAGCCAGAAGCAATGAAGAATGAAGGCCCCCTCCTCCCAGACAACGATCTCAAGCAGAAACGTGAGAGAAGAAAGGCGACCCACACGAAGTTAACAAATCAGCTCAGAAAAGCAGTGGCAGATCACAAGTTGGGAGCCATCAGACTCAAGAAGTTGCAAGTTGCAGCATGGCGAGACGAATTGATTCGTATCTACGAAGACGTCAAAGATCTTCACCACACGTATATGGAGAGCTTGCCCGATATTACGGATCCACAACGTCAAGCATGTGAAAAATGGGAGGTACAATTTGACACCGACCACGTGGAAATCCTCAACTTCGCCATTAGGTATGCCACGTCGTCACGTCAGTCAGACAGCTCTATTGGTACGACAACTTCTGACGTCACAGTTAGCACCACGCTATCACAGAAGAGGTCTACCCGTTCAGCTTCAAATGTTTCCCTTGGTCAACCCAGCCAGCGTGATCTGTGCATCCAGAAACAGATATTGGAACTGGAAGTCAAGATGGAGCGTGCAAGAATCCAGATGGAAGCGAGCACCACGTCGGCTACGGAAACGTTAAGCAAGGCGCTGAAAGGCATGGGTGAGCACTTGAGCAAACTCATTGACAGCGCGGAAAAAACGTCATCAGAAATCGCCGCTAACACCAACTTGGTGAAAGATTCACGTCAGAGTCTACGTGAAATGGATCAGAAGATCAAAGAGGTTAACTTGGACCTAAATGCTCAGATTGAAGGTCTAAAAACGACGATGGTAGTCAACAAGATCCATCTGAGAACGATACAAGAGCAAGTTCTGGACCAAGAGAAACGCCTTCCAAAACGATCACAGCCATTCGCTGCTACACAAGACATCCCTGCTCGGGCGTCCTTAAAGTCAATTGAGGCCACAGTAATGCACCGTAGAGACTTGTCCAATCGTTACGTTCCAGCCGGTACCTCTGCACAGGATCCTACCCAAAGACCCTTGCCCATCATGCCTTCAACCTGCAATCCATGCCCACCCCCTGGGGACGATACGTCTTCGGACACGACCCCTGAACCTCCACCTGCCGCTGGCCCTTCCAACCATCCTCATGGCGGCTGCTGTAGTCGTCCACGTACTCCGACCTTCACGATCCAGCCGTTTGATGGAAATCCGAAGAACTACGCCCGGTTTAAGGCTAAATTTCGAGCCTTATACGAACAAGAATACAACGGTTCTCCTGCCCTACTGTTCATGTTGAAGAGCTGCTGTCGAAGGAGGTCCGGAATGAGATCGGCGAGTGCCTCGCCGATGAGGCTATGTACTCCGTGGTGTGGGAACGACTCGATGCAGTTTACGGCCGCACCGAAGTCATGGATCAAACGTACCTCGACGACCTGCTGCAGATTCCACCTTTGAGGAGCCAAGATGCGGCGAGCCTCAAGACTTTTGCAAACCGGTTGCATGGAGCAGTGGTGGCGCTCTCACAATCAAGATATGCCCATGAGCTACATAGCCGTACTACTCTGATGGCCATGGAAGCAAAGCTGACGACGTACCTTAAAGAGAAGTGGAATGAAAAACGAAAGAGAACCGGTGCAGAGCTTAACGTTCTGGACCTGGACGACTGGGTAACCGTAAAATCCATGAGCAAGCAACATGGATAAAACGTCTTTGAGTCCTTGCCTACGTCGACGTTCAAAGTACGGTTTGATGAGAAGAAGCCTGTCAAGAAACAGAACGCTGCTTACACGTCGACCATTGGACACGTTTCGACAGAAGAGGGCTCTAAATCAACGGCGTCGTCACCTCCAGAGGCTGCTCCCAAGGGAAAACAACTGAAGACGGAGGAGAAAGCGATCGAAAAGACTGACCAATGGAGGTGCCTAGCTTGTAACGGCAGGGCTCACAACTTGGCCAGCTGTAGCCTGTTTATGTCTTCCACGCCCACGAAAAGGGCTGAAGTCGTATTTAAGTCCGGGAGGTGTCTACTATGCCTAACCGGCAAACATGAACGCAAGGAGTGTCCCAGGGACATCAAATGTACCATGGGTCGATGCACTGGATCAAGACACCATCCCTTGCTTCACGGGTCTGAGTTCATCCCACTGAGGAAACTATCGGATCCAACGTCTCCATCAGCGTCTACATCGACTGCATTCCTCGGGACACTAACCCAGAAGGAACCGGTAAAGCGACGTGTACGTTTCAAGATTGTACCCGTTCGTATTAGCGTCGGTACAAGGTGGGTCGACACTTTCGGATTCCTGGATACTGGAAGTGACACCACTCTGATCAGGAGAGATATAGTAAGAAGGTTGGGACTCGTTGGTCAGCATAAACGCATCAACGTTGTCTCTTATGATGGAGCCACATCAAACGTCCAAGCTGCCGTTGTGGATTTCTCCCTCTCGTCCGTTGACGGAACAAGCCGGTTTGAAGTTAAACACGCCTACTCCGTCGACAATTTGAAGGTGACGCCAAATCCTCCAATAAACCCTCGTCAAATGGAGTCCTGGACACACCTACGCGGTCTTGATGTCCCGAACATACAACCCGAAGACGTTGGAGTATTAATTGGAATTGACGTAGCAGAAGCCCACGATCACGTAGATTCCGTCAAGCCGCCGGCTGGAACAATTGGGACTATCGCCTTCAAAACACCGTTTGGTTGGTGCCTGGGTGGTCAAACGGGCCCGCCACAAGATGGGCGTCCGTTCATCGCCCATATAGTAGACGAGGAACGTCCCGAAGACCTCAACGAGTTAGTCAAGAAATTCTGGCAGCTGGAGACGAAAGACGTAGACATGGAGCAGCCTGTTCTCTCCGAAGACGATCTACGTGGGCAACGTATCCTCGAGTCAACAGTAAAGAATGTTGGTAACCGGTATCAAGTCGGCCTTATGTGGAAAACCGACAATGTAAACCTTCCGGACAATCGGGCAACTGCATTGAAGAGACTTTATTCTCTGGAGAGGCGATTTCAACGAGATGTAGACTTCGCCCAGAAGTATGATGCAGTTGTTAAGGAGTACATCGGCCTTGATCACGCCAGACTCCTCACGACCGAAGAGTTGCGGAAGGAGTCAAGTAGAACATGGTATTTACCGCACCACGGCGTCATAAGCCCATCCAGCTCTACGACCAAAGTTCGAGTTGTATTCGACGGAGCCGCCGAGTATGGGGGAACGTCGATCAACCAGAACCTGTTACGTGGACCCAATCTTCTCGTTAGCCTACTCGGTGTCCTACTACGCTTCCGAAGGAACCTGGTACCAGTTGGCGCAGATATCGAGAGGATGTTTCACCAAGTGAAGGTCGCAGTAGAAGACCAGGTGGCCTATCGGTTTGCCTATCGAACGCCTGGCAGTAATCAAGCACCGTTAACGTCATCCCCAACGACCTGTATTTTCGCCCTAAATCGGACTGCAGACGATCATCGCGACCAGTATCCGGAGGCAGCAGAGAGCGTTCCAAGAAACTTTTACGTTGACAACTACCTCGATTCCTTTGATTCCGAAGACGGGGCAGTAAAACGGGCCCGCCAGATGAAGAAACTCTTACAACTAGGCGGTTTCAATCTAACGAAGTGGACGTCCTCATCAAGGAAGGTTATATCGGCTCTACGTGAGTTCGGTTTGGCTTCACCAACACTGGACCTTGATTTGGAGAAGTTGCCCATCGAGCGAACACTTGGAGTGATGTGGAACGGAGAAACGGATATGCTGACGTTCAAGATACGGAAGCAGCCAAGCCATGACGTTCTCACCAAAAGGAATTTCCTCAGTATAGTCTCCAGTGTCTACGACCCGTTGGGACTCGTCGCTCCTGTTGTTTTCTTAATGAAGTCACTTCTGCAAGATATATGGACGTACGAGAAAAGGATCGGCTGGGATGACCCTATCCCCGAGGAATTAGGCCAACGCTTTTACTACTGGTACGAGCATCTGGATAACCTGGAGTTGTTAACAGTACCAAGATGTTTCCGGCATCAACGTGGACGTTGGACGCAGCAGCACCTGCATGTATTTACGGATGCAAGCACAAAAGGATTTGGAGCTGTGGCGTACTTCCGTTTCATCTTCGAAGACCAGTCGATCAACGTATCCTTCGTCATGGCTAAAACCCACGTAACACCAGTAAAAGGACTCACGATCCCAAGATTAGAGTTGCAGACTGCTGTAGAAGGCCTAAATATCGCCCTAGTAATCTGTCGGTAGCTCGAAATCGATTTACGTGAAGTTACCTTCCATACCGACTCTCAAACCGTCTTACGTTGGATCCATTCTCGCACTTGCCGATTTGAAACCTTCGTGAACAATCGGATTGGCAGAATCCTCCGGAACACAAATCGAAGACAATTGCGTCAAGTTTCCGGAATTAACAATCCAGCGGACCTGTGTAGTCGTGGCATTGACCCGAAGAACGTCGACGAGTTGGTGAAATTCCACGAGGGTCCATCGTTCCTGAAACTCGATCCGTCGGAGTGGGATATTTGGGAAGAGATCGCAGAGCCGGAAGAAAGAGACGTTAACGTAATTCGAGACTTCACAGTCAAAACGGAAGACGAAAATCACCCGATTGATGACTGTGTAAAGAGGTATTCCAGCTTACTCAAGATCCAAAGAGTTATCGCTTGGTGCAGAAGGTTCGCGACCAACGCCAGAGCTAAGATGGGAATTTACAATCCAACCATGGGGGAGTTGACGGCCGAAGAAATGGTGACGGCCCTCACGCTTTGTGTCAAACGTACCCAAGGACTGGCATTTGCAGAAGAAATCTACGCCTTGAAAAAGAGCCTGGAGTTGCCTCTGAAGTCAAAACTATGCACGTTTAGCCCTTTCCTGGATGAAACAGGTCAGCTACGTGTAGGTTGACGTATACTTCAGGCTCCAGTTCATTATTCCACAAAGCATCCCATCCTGCTTCCAGCCGATCAACTCCAGACGCAGCGGATTGTATGGGATCATCACACACGGAATCTCCACATTAAATCTGAAAGATTATTGGCGGATTTACGTTCACGTTACTGGATAATCTCTGGACGTAACGTCATCGAATCGGTTGTCAACACCTGCTAGCCTTGCAAGCGGAGATCATCGAAACCCATTCCGCCACTCATGGCATTGTAAAAAATCGAGATCTCTGACAACAGAGAAACGATGTCTTCGACTTTCTAAAAAGTCACCCCTCTGGCGCCCCAAGCAATACGGGGAGTTGACCGTTGCGGGAAAAAGCCCCCTTGTTCTCGAACAAAGAGGAAGGTCAAGTTGACCGTTAAAAAGGACGCTACCACGACCCACGCCAACCAAGGAAAAAATGCTTCCTCAAGACCTAATAAATAGGACTAGATTTAGCTTGCCCCTTCAGTCTTCTCTTCTCTCTCTCGCCAGTTGTACCGATCTGTCCCGACCTGTGCCAGCCTAAATACAATGCGGTAAAGCAAAAGATTTTATTTACTTTTAAATTCATGTGATAGTTTGCACGCTCCACGCGCGTGTAAACTATTACATTGGTGGCAGTGATTATCGAACTTGCATGCCATTTTTTGTATAACCTGTATAGCAGTTCTGTTGGTCTTCAGCTAACTCTGCCATTTTTTATATAACCTGTATAGCAGTTCTGTTGGTCTTCAGCTAACTCTGCCATTTTTTGTATAACCTGTATAGCAGTTCTGTTGGTCTTCAGCTAACTCTGCTATTTTTTGTATAACCTGTATAGCAGTTCTGTTGGTCTTCAGCTAACTCTGCCATTTTTTGTATAACTCAGATAGCAGTTTTGTTGGTCTTCAGCCAACTCTGCCATTTTTTCTCCCCATCCATTTTTTCTTTTCTCCCTCTGCAAAGCATCGCCGCCATTTTTTTTCCTCGGTGATGCGCTTTACGACCAACAAAAACCCCTCGTCAACGAATGACCAATGCAAAGCCAGTAATTCTAAGGCGAAATCAGATAAGCCGGGAATTCTTTTTTTTTCAACTCACCGAGAAGGTCTATTTTTTTGTTCTCCCAAAACAGCTGGCTCTGCCAATTGTTAGGTCGAATTTGATTTCCTCCTTACGTTAACTGTTTTTTCTCCCCATCCATTTTTTCTCTCTCTGCAAGGCATCGCCGCCATTTCCTTTTTTTTCGGTGATGCGCTTTACGACCAACGAAAACCCCTCGTCAACGAATGACCAATGCAAAGCCAGTAATTCTAAGGCGAAATCAGACAAGCCGGGAATTATTTTTTTTTCAACTCACCGAGAAGGTCTATTTTAATTTGTTCTCCCAAAACAGCTGGCTCTGCCAATTGTTAGGTCGAATTTGATTTCCTCCTTACGTTAACTGTTTTTTCTCTCCATCCATTTTTTCTCTCCCTGCAAGGCATCGCCGCCATTTCCTTTTTTTCGGTGATGCGCTTTACGACCACCGGAAACCCCTCGTCAACGAATAACCAATGCAAAGCCAGTAATTCTAAGGTGAAATTAGACAAGCCGGGAATTCCTTTTTTCAACTCACTGAGATGGTCAATTTTAATTGCTCTCCCAAAACAGCTGGCTCTGCCAATTGTTAAGTCGAGTTTGATTCCGCCTTACGTTAACTGATTTTTCCTCCACCCATATGTTTTTCTTCTTCTTGCAAGCATCATCACCACCATTCTATTTTTACGGGATGCGATTTACGACCTCAGGAAACCCCTCAGAAAAAATGCCAATGCAGCGTCAGTAACTTTAAACCGAAGTCAGACAAGCCGGTTTCTATTTTTGAAACCACTGGGAAAGCCCAATTGAATTTTCTCCCCAAATCAGCGGGCCCCGCCAATTGTTAGTGCACAGTTTCATTACCTTCTTACCTATCGTCACCCTCACAGTTTTACAACCTTGTTCAGTATCACGGTAATTATTTTTTCCCCCTTTACGATATTTTTTGGGGTGATACAATTGGCACCATCTGGATCGAATGCGTGCACCGTCCCGACCGCAGAAAACCACTCGCCAACGAATGGCCCACGCAACGCCAGTAGCCCCTAAAGCAAAATTAGGCAAGCCTAGCTTTTTCAACACACTCGGGAAGTCTATCTTGACCACTTTCTCTCCGAAATCAGCGGAACGACGCCAGCCCGCCGTTGACGACGACTGTTACTCAGACGACGACTATTACGAAGACGAGAACGACTACCTTGTCGAGCCTAAACCTCTGCCCGGAAATTTCTCGTTCGAAGAAGCCCGTGCAGCATTTTTTAGTAAAGGAAAAGGTTCACATAGCCCGTCCAATCCAATCCGAAACTTGATCGGGGAAACGTTCAGTCAGCGTCAAGACGATAGGGCCCACGCCGTCAGCAAATCCCTACCTAGGACACCAAAAACCCATACTCGCCTTTATCCCGAATTAAACGCTGACGTGGAAGACGTCGAACTTCGCACCGAAGAGGCACCTGAGCAGTCGGGTCCGGGTCTAACGGTGCGGAAAAATCACAACATCCGAGTAAAGGGCCAGCCGCCGACCCGAGTCAGTGAACGTAATCGAAACAAAGCTTTCCAGCCCCTTGTACCAGAAACGATTAAACCTGTCGAGTCCACTCTGATTAACGACATCTATCTCAAACTCGAAAGCGATCCCGAGTCAGCAGATGAGAACGACGATTTCAGCAGCGTGAAGTCTCATAACGATTTAGAAGTCGAGCAAGACCTAGAACGCACCAGAGAACGTGTCGAGGAAGATTTAAGAGGGAAAGAGAAAGTAGAAACGCCGGCCGACGACCAGTCACTCCCACCCCTTAAATATTCTTCGACGCCTATTAGCAGACATCAGAATTTTTATACAGACCAATCACAACAAACGACAGAGAAACTAGCTCCTACTAATCAAGTAGGAACACAGACGATCTCCCCTTCAACCCGATTGGTGGGAACGCAGACGACCCTTTCCCCCTTCGAAAAACCCCAACCATCCTCGTCAAAACAAATAGAAACAAAGTTCACACCGTACAAAAGCGTAAATTTCAAATTGACCCCTTCTCAGCAAACGATCGACACGAACCCACCTAGACCAACGATGGCGCATCCAAACCCATATGAGACTTTGTACAAATGTCTGCGGGAGACAGGGGCGTCAAGAGAAGAAGCCGCAGCAGGAGCGAAAGCCGCCTTGGCATTGACAAAAACAGCTTGTGGCGCGAGCGAGTTCCGCGCGGAAAAGAGGCCAACTGCTCCACTGCTACGAACCAGAGCTATTACAATAGTCAAAAGTTATTGCAGAACCAGCAACAACAAACGATAGCGTTATTAGCTCAGGTACCCGCTTTCAATGGAATGGGGTCAACCAAATTTGAGGACTGGATACAACATTTTGAAAGGGTAGTCGACACTGCTGATTTTGAAGAAGGGAGAA
This sequence comes from Daphnia magna, assembly GCF_020631705.1. Taxonomy (NCBI): domain Eukaryota; kingdom Metazoa; phylum Arthropoda; class Branchiopoda; order Diplostraca; family Daphniidae; genus Daphnia; species Daphnia magna. The sequence continues at coordinate 3,295,532 of NC_059188.1, forward strand.
AAATAAAACTTTTAGGCTCAAAGCTTTTTGGGTCTGCAGGGGACTGTATTACAACCTTCCAGCTAAACTATCCAAGGGAAGCAAAATCATTCGTTAAGGTTAAACAGAATCTCCATGAACGCTTCCACGGAGGGGATAACAGAAAAATGTACTTTACAGAGTTTAAAAATTTCATCCGTAATTCTGGGGAATCTATCAGGGACTATGCTTGCCGGTTACAGAAGCTTTACTCGTTTGCCTACCCAACGGAAGTAGGAAAGACAATTGATGCAGATGTCCTCAAATTAAGAGAGACTATGTTAATGGATGGCTTTCTGGGAGGGTTAAAGTCCAACCTACGCGAAAGAATGAGTTTTAAAGACTATAGGAACTTAAATGACCTGGTAAAAGCAACAGAGAAATGTGCAGCTATCTTAAACGAAGCCAAACTAGAGAAACGGAGCGTCGAATTTGTCAACGCCGTTTCGGCAAATGCTAATGCCCAGGAATTGAGGGAAACAAAAAACGAGATCTCGGAACTAAAATCAGTCATTGAGCAGCTTTCGCAGAAAATGAGAGCCACCCAACTTACAGATAAGAGTCACGAGTCAATCAATGCCGTCGCCACGGGCCATAACGCACAATTAGCAGAAAGCAAACAGGAAATAGAGGAATTGAAAAAACCTTTTGAAGGCTAGTAATAAGAGTTATAGTGATATGATGAAACAGTCCAGAGACTCAGAGAAAATGATGAGAAATCTGCAGCTCCAGGTCGCCGGTATGAGCCAAGCGATCCCCCAGGCTCAACCAATGAGACAGTATCAACAAAATCACAGTGGCCTGGTTACAGACAATAGTACTCGGGCTCCGCATCAACCGCCAGTACATCGTAATCCACCACCATTTTACAAGGATAATCACAATAATCCGGTTAATGGACCCCCTCACAGAGGAGAGCGGTATTGTGCTTATTGCGCAAATAACGGCAGGAACCCAACAACTCACAACACTGACAAGTGTGGATGGGGACCAAACGGGCCAACCTGCTTCAAATGCCATCAAGGTGGGCACATCGCGCGTGATTGCCCATCCGCACCAATTCGTTCCGACGCCCGATATGCGTCGCCAGCTCAGAATCCTGGTCAGCTCAACCCCTGGAATCAGGAAAACTAGAAGCCACCAATTGTAACGTGGGGCAAAACGGTGGGCCTTGTCCTAAACCCCGACAGATTATTAATCAAGTAATAGAAACCAGAAAAAATAAAATCCCACGGCTTCCCATCCAAGTTGGAAATGAGAAATTCAAGGGCCTTTTAGATACTGGGGCGGGTAGAAGTTTAATTAAGACAGAAGTTTTTAACAGATTGAAGGAAGGTGTAATGAAGTTTACTGCTGACGTTCCGGTCGATTTATACGGTGTAGAGAACACCAGACTAGTTACAAGAGGGCTAGTGACCCTACAAGTTCAAGTTTTAGGCGATAATCTTCTGCAGGATTTTATCGTCGTTGATAGCATCAGCGAGGAGTGTATCTTAGGTTTAGATGCACTGTACGAGCACAAGTTCATCATTGATGGTAGCGAAAGGAGAATTTACCGAGTCAAACAAACCTTGAAACCGGACTCCTCGCCCACCATCGTAGCAAGAGAGAAGATCACGATCAAGCCCTTTAGTGCCACTGTCGTTGAATCGGAAGGGAATGGGGCTAAGCTACCTCCCAATCTTGCGTTTTTTTTTCACAGAGGACCGGGACAGAACAGCGGATTACGAGTTGATCCTTTCATCAGTAAGAGTAGTGAGGAGGCCGTTTTTACAATAGCGTTAATTAATGAAACGAATAAACCCATCTCCCTGCCAAGGTATGAAATAATTGGAACGTTAGGATTTTGCCGGATAGAAAAAGATAATATCAATTATTGTGCTGAGCGCGAGCTGTCGTCCAGTGCTGTAGATTTTGCCAACAATTTGCCACCTGATATGTCAGGAGTAGACAGAACCAGCATTACAAATTTTTTAATCGATAGAAAATCAATATTTGCCTCCACTACAGGAGAATTAGGGAAAACGGGGCTAGTAAAGCATCACATTAATACGGAAGGACAAGGACCCATTAGATTACGCCCCTATCGGATACACCAAAACGTAAAACCAGAGCTTGACAGTATTTTGCAGGAATTATTAGTTAACAAGATAATAAGGCCGTCCGTATCTCCATGGGCGGCCCCCGTAGTATTAGTAAAAAGAAAAACGGAGGAATCCGACTCTGTATGGATTATAGGAAACTCAATGGTATAACAAAAAAAGATTCCTTTCCTTTACCTAGAATAGACGATGTTCTAGACTTACTCCACGGGCAAAAGTATTTCACTACCTTAGATTTAGCTTCAGGCTATTGGCAGATAGAAATGGACGACAGCTCCAAAGAAAAGACAGCGTTCATAGTGGATAACAATCTGTACGAATGGAATAGGTTGTCGTTCGGGTTGACTAATGCACCTGGCACATTTCAACGGTTAATGAATTATGTTTTACGTTCCGTTATCGGGAAAATATGTTTAGTTTATCTCGATGACATTATAGTCTTCTCAAAATCGAAAGAAGAACATTTAGTAAATTTAGGACGCATCTTCAACCTTTTAAAAGAAGCCGATTTAAAACTCGGCCTCTCAAAATGCAAATTCATGTGTGAATCAGTGCAATATCTAGGGCATGTGATTTCAGCCAATGGAATCGCCCCGGACCCAGAGAAAATTACACTGTTGAAAAATTATAAAAGGCCGACAACCATTGTAGAAATTCAATCGTTCTTAGGGCTCGCATCCTACTATCGGCGTTTTATCAAAAATTTCGCGGATATCGCGCATCCGTTAATAGAATTGACTAAAAAGAAAAAGGACAGGGATAATAACAACAAGAAAGTTAAGAAAATTGTAAGAGAACAGAATGCTGGGGATGCCACCTTCACATGGGGAGAGGCCGAACAAAAGGCTTTCGAAACGTTGCGCGAATGTCTCATTACGCCACCTGTCGTCGCCTTCCCTGATTTCGATAAAGAGTTCCTTATTTTCACCGACGCTAGTAACTATGGAATCGGCGCGGTGCTCAGTCAAATTCAGGATGGGAAGGAAGTCGTGATTGCGTATTCGAGTAGACACTTGAATTCGGCGGAACGGAACTACTCAGCTATAGAGCGCGAAGCTTTAGCCATCGTTTATGGAATCAAAAGATACCGTCACTATTTACAGGACGACAAATTTGAAATCATTAGCGATCATAGACCACTCCAGTGGTTGGAAACCCATAAGGATGAGAAAAGCAGACTAGGTAGATGGGCGATTGAATTGTCGGCAGTCAAGTATAAAATTACTCACAAACCAGGAAAGGAGCACGCAAACGCAGACTTCTTCTCTCGTATTCGTGTTGTAACTGCCGAGGAACGAACGGATTTCACTGACAATATTATCGAGGAGCAACGAAAAGATGAAACTTGTTCAAAAATCATTCGTTATCTCAACGAAGGTACATTGTCCGAACAAGACGAATTGGAAAACCCAGACTGGATAAAGGAGATCGAACTGTTCCACATTAAACAAGGGGTTTTGAGGAGGGATTTTCTCCCACCATCGAAAAAAGGAGGCAATTCATTCAAGAGCAAACGGTCGTGCCGTATTCATTGAGGAAAAGTATTATTAAAGAATATCACGCTTCGCTATTAGCAGGGCACCTCGCCTTTTTACGAACGTATCTCCGGATACGGGATAAATACTATTGGCCCCACATGTTGCGTGATATTAAGGATTATTGTAAGTCATGCGAAGCTTGTGCGTTACAAAGACGGGTAGTAACGAGAGCGTTCTTACACCCGTTAGAGATCGCGACGGCTCCATTCGAAGTTATCGGCATGGATTTTCTAGGGCCGATTAAACCCGAATCCTCTAAAGGAAATAAATATGTACTCGTCATGACTGATGCTTTCTCTAAATGGACCGAGGTCGTAGCCTTGCCCGATCAAACAGCAGAAACGACCTGCCGGGCGCTGATGGACAAAATCGTTTTATATCATGGGCCCCCAAAAATTATCATAACAGATAGGGGGACGAATTTCACATCTCAATTATTCAACAGTTTATGTCAAGAGCTCAGGACTAAACATAAGACAACGACGGCGTATCATCCTCAATCGAATGGGATGACAGAACGCTTTAATAAAACAGTGGTGGACATGGTGCGAAAATATATTGCTAACGACTTCGAGCAATGGGAAGAAGTCCTCGGCCCAATGGCCTCGGCATATAGAAACTCAGTACACTCTTCCACGATGGAGAGTCCGTATTTTTTAATTACAGCGAGGGACCCAAACATGGTTGTCGACAGGTTTTTAAGACCGGAACCGGAGTTAATCACCCCTCGTGATTACAAAAGCCAAACGATGCAACGGCTAAGAGAAGGTTTTGCGCTAGCCAGAGAAAACCTATTGGAAGCTAGAAGGCAGCAAAAGATCCAGTATGATAAGAGAGCCAAGGAAGAGAACTTTCAAGTAGGTGATCGCGTCCTCCTGGACGTAAGGGTCACTCAATTAGGAACGAGCAAAAAATTAAACCCTCGATATCAAGGCCCCTTTCGAGTTTCAAAAGTCTTCCCTAACCATACGGTGGAAATCCGTACGTACAATGGAAATGGTATCCAGCTTACGCACGTCAACCGCCTGAAGGCGTTGACAGAGTGCATGATTTGGAGAGATGAGGAATGCGTCAATTTCGACGATTTACGAGAGTCTAAGCTAAGAGCCACCAGGCTAAGAGAAGAGGACTCCGACAACGAAGAGGATCTTGCCGACGTAGAAGCAAGAGATGAAGTCAATACCCCGGATCACGAAGGTGACAGGAAACTGATTGAATTGGACGCTGTCGCGCAGAATGACGTCAGAGACGCCCACTTAATTGATTTCAACCCTCTCATCCACTTGAACCAGGCGGCTACAAAAGAACCCAACGGATACCAGATCGAACCAAATCTGGGTCATGAGCCAAGTCGAGTTGACTGGTCAAACCTCCCCCTCCGCTAACCCCCCTTAGAGTACCTCCAGCACCCCTGGAAGGAAGTAACACAATTGTACGCCCAAAAAGAGCTACTCGTCCTCCGGACAGGTTCCGAGACTTCCTATTAGATTAGCGATAAACACCCAGCCCCACTCCCATCTTCCTCTACCGTTGTATACTCGTCTTGTTCCGTAAAAATTTTTTTTTGTGGTTGTTTGCCCATTCAACATGTTAGTTCGGTATATCAGACTCAATTTGTCTTCTTCTCTAGTTATTTCGTGTTAGTTCTCCTCGCCAGCCTACACACGACAGGGGCCATCATGACCACTGTATGTGACTGTAGTAACGAGCGAAAGGATGGGTTCATCGCCTTCGACGATGAAGACTGCCTCCTTGGATCGGAAGATCCTGCCCCCCAAAAAATGTTACGTACACCCTGTACTCCCATTTACCAGAAGTTAAACGATTCCCAGGACACGTTTGTCGCATGTGGGCGGTCACTCGATCTATCTTTACCGACTTCTTCGGTTGGCATTACATTACTGAAAGTAAATGGGCCGTCCCAGTATCCACTTCCGACTGTGAAGAAATGCGGGATCTAAGGAAATGCAAAAACGAGACAATGTACGCGAAAGGCAGTCACAAGTACACCTATGACGTGATACCCTCGTTACAGCCGGTTTGGATGACAAAACGTTGGGCCGTCACATTCCATTGTAAAATCGCGGAGGTCGCACTGGAAAGTGAGTGCGACAATTGCACTATCAACTCCCCCGTCGGTACAATCGAATTCCCCTATAACGGATCCGTGACCAGAAACCTTCAAACGCTTATTTGGGAAGACGCGTACAAAGAAAAAACCCATGTGATCTCAAACTAGCAGGCGAATCGGTAAACGACGGCCTGTTGTACAAGACTCACGATCCAAAAATGCGGCGCTTACAGGATCGGATCAGCCAAACAGACTACCTCGTTAATGTTACAAAGGAATTAGAACGGTGTGGCAAATCCGCCTTGTTCAGCATAAATGGAATGGAAAAAATTCTGATTGTCATTAACATACCAACGCCGGAACTGTATACCTCATATGCCTCGGGTTTTACAAACGCTACAGAACCACTAGCCACTCCATTGTTAGTCGAAGTACACTCAAACGGGTCTTACGACAGCATCGATTCCCAAAATACCACAGAGCGTAAGATTCCTGCGTCATTAGCAGCAGAGATCAAGCAGGCTGCTCATCATCAATATACCAGGGATCTGGCACTAGACCAAGTAAATCGGCTGGCGAATGAAATTAGACGCCTCCAATGCGAGAACCGAAAAGCAACACGCAATAGTATCCTCTTGAGTGCTAAGAACGATGGGTGGTACGCGGCTACCCAACTCTAACTGCCTAGTTGTTCAAGATTAACGGTGTATGGAGCGCAGGTTGAGGTTGCACGTTGCGCACCTTTTAATGTATCCCTCGGGGCCGAGCGGACGAAATGTGGAAATCAGCCCCGTTTTATGAACTTCACAATAGCCCATAACGGATGGCAACTTGTTCCATATCACCCATGTTATTGGCCCGAACCTAACTACGTCAACTTTAATGGGAAAACTCACATCTACGCGGATGGTGGGTGGGTTCCGGTAATCTCAACAGTTCCAACAAACGGCAGACGCCTGGTCGGATTGGCGACGTATGAAGCTTATAATTCTCTACAAAATTTTTGCAAATGAATCCCGCGATGCAAAACGGGCCGTTGAGTCACGCGTCGGTGATGGCCGACATCTTGGCTTCTATTCATGAACATTACGCAGAAGATAACTCACGTCAATTACTGACATCAAACGTACTCATTCATCACGGCGACGCACCGAACATTGATTTCGTCGCTAAGATCGGTGGATGGGTAAAGAATTTCGGAGCAGTCTCGGGATTTGGCGCGTTGTCAGTATTGGCCGTGAGATTTTGCGGAATCGGTTCGCTACTACTCAAGGCTTTCCCCCCCCCTTTCCAAAATCCTCCAAATGACTTGTTTCAAAAAGCCTCCATTGGCCATCACCGCTGCAGATCTACCCATGTCCATCGACGTACAACCAACAGCAGTGACCAACCCATCCCAATCCACCGCATCCGCATCGGCAGCAGTTCCACCACGCCGTACGCGACCGCGCCAACCACGACCGCCACACACGACTCAGGAAGGCGAGGCCTTCTTACCACGTAGACAGCCACGAAGAGTAGAATAAAATTGCCATAGTGTCGTTTTTTATCACTAGTACCTTTCCTTTTCCCTTATAATTTCGCCGCTGTGTACCTATAATCAATATGCTCCAATTTGAGTAATTTCGCCGCTGTGTACCTATAATCAATATGCTCCAATTTGTGTAATTTCGCCGCTGTGTACCTATAATCAATATGCTCCAATTTGTGTACTTTCCTTAAAACCCTCTTCTAGACTCAATAGCATAATTTTCTGGTGTCGGATTGTCCACTTTTCAAACCATGTTTCATTTTTTCGTCTCCTAAGTAGAAACGGGTCAGCAAAGGAAGTTACAAGGGAGAATGTAAAAGAGATCAAAAGTATACGCATCCCCCAAAAACAAAAACAAAAAATGACTGTAATAATACTCACGAAGGATATGCCGGCTGAATGGTTCAACTCGGGAGCACGACAAATAGACGAAGTCTAATCCAGGAAACTGAAACGTCGTACCCGTGTCATCAGCGTAGGATTCACACATCATTCGATGAAATTAAAATACAGAAGCTGGGACTGATTGTTGCGGGACGCAACAAAAGAGGAGGGGGGTGATGTAAAGAATCGAGATCTCTGACAACAGAGAAACGATGTCTTCGACTTTCTAAAAAGTCACCCCTCTGGCGCCCCAAGCAATACGGGGAGTTGACCGTTGCGGGAAAAAGCCCCCTTGTTCTCGAACAAAGAGGAAGGTCAAGTTGACCGTTAAAAAGGACGCTACCACGACCCACGCCAACCAAGGAAAAAATGCTTCCTCAAGACCTAATAAATAGGACTAGATTTAGCTTGCCCCTTCAGTCTTCTCTTCTCTCTCTCGCCAGTTGTACCGATCTGTCCCGACCTGTGCCAGCCTAAATACAATGCGGTAAAGCAAAAGATTTTATTTACTTTTAAATTCATGTGATAGTTTGCACGCTCCACGCGCGTGTAAACTATTACAGCATCGTTACCAGTTCACAGGCTTACTCCCTATCTTCCCCCTTTCGCATATACGGGAATCGATTACTTCGGCCCTCTAACGGTACGAGTCGGTGGAAGAGGATGTACACACGAGAAACGTTGGGTATGCCTGTTTACGTGCCTAACAACTAGAGCCATTCACCTAGAAGTCTCCGACGGCCTCAGTCTCGAAGAATTCATGCTATGTTTCACTCGGTTCGTGAGTTTACGTGGAAAGCCGAATGTTGTTTACAGTGACAACGGAACTAATCTCGTAGCTGGGGAACAAGAACTCCGACAAGCTCTAACGGAGTTAGTCAAACAACACCAGGAGTTGCAGTCGAAGATGGCATGCTAACAAATAGAGTGGCATTTCTCTCCTCCTCACGGACCCAATTTCGGTGGAGTTTGGGAAAGGCTCGTGCAATCGTATAAGCGAGCCATGAAGGTCAGCGTCGGGAATCGTTTAGTCACCGATCGGGTCCTAAGAACGGTGATCGCAGAAGTAGCAGCCCTTTTGAACGCTCGGCCACTAACCCACCTCAGCATGGATCCAGAAGATCCCGACCCGTTAACGCCGAATCACTTTCTTCATGGAGGAGCCCGTCCCTACGTGCCGCTTAAGTTTGGAGATGCTGAGAACATGGACGTCACAGCAAAACAATTCCTTCAAAGCCAGGTCATCATACAACATTTTTGGAACAGATGGCTTCGTGAATACGTTCCACACCTGACGGAAAGGAGAAAATGGTCGGAAAATCGGCCAAACGTTACCGTCGGAGACCTAGTACTCGTCATTGAGCCGAATACTCTACGTGGACAGTGGCCGTTGGGAAAAGTGATAGAGGTTCTCCCCAGTGACTCTGATAACGTTGTACGAGTGGTAAAAGTGCAAATCAGCAACCACAAAAACCCCTGTATTCGTCCAGTGACTAAGCTCTGTGTTATGGCTACGGCCAAAGAGCAGGACGTTTACGTAGAAAGTGAAAAAATTGGGTCATCTGAGTTAAAATCAAGATCGTTAGAGCAAAATGTAATGTAAATAGTCAATCCTTGTATGAAAGTAAAAAAAAAGGGGTATAAATTGTAAAATTGTAAAATGCCTAATGTCAAAATGTAAAATGTAAAACTGGTTTATATAGTCATATGTAACAATGTAAAAAGTGTGAACCCCAAAACCGCATTGTAAAATTTCCGATGGCAACGCCACCTATACTTAGTTCAAAGGGCAAAGGCAAAATTAGGTCGCCTACTGTTTAACCCTTGACCGCTTAGGGAAACTGTTTAGTCCCTTACGAACAGCAGGCGACAGTTTACCCTTTGACTTTGGTGTGTGCTACACGGGAATTATATCTCGCCGTCGACGTTCACTATGGCTGAAAATCTGTGCCCATCCGTCTCATCCGTCAAAGAAAAGTTAAAAATTTCTCGTGAACGTGAAGAGGAGTGTGCGGCCAATCTTAATCTTTGTCGACAAGACCTATTGAGGACCCGAACGGTGGCTATCGACGTGGTTTTGGCCCACCAAAAGGCCATCGTTCAACTCGACCAGAAACTCGAAGAAAACTCCAAGGACATAAAGAACGTGCACGTCCACTTCATGTCCGAACGGGAAACCAGCCTTAACAGTTTTGTTGGATCCCTGTTAAAGGAAAAGAAGAAAGCAGCCGAAGTCCAGCCGAATGCCCCACAGTTAGTCGCGCCCCGTCACACCCCGACGATCGTGTGCTTCCTGAGGACCCACCTCAATCAGCCGGGCATGGTGTCCTGCGGCCGCAAGATCAGGGAGTGTGATGGCTTCATGCTGCTGACTAACCGGGAGCGGATGGAGCTACTGTTCGCACATCACCGATGTTTTGACTGTTTTCTCCCGCTGTCCGTCGCTGGTCATTTGAAGTTGGCCGATTGTCCCCACCCGCGCTTCTATGCCATGTGCGGGACCAACGACCACCACCAAATTCTCTGCGCACCAAGGCGGGTGTATCAGGGAATCATCCCTGCATAAACGTAGCCGTGGATTCTAAACGTGGCGAGCTTTGTTGTTTTTTTTTTTGTTTTGTTGTTTCTTTTTTGTGTTTATTTTAGTACCTGTGGACAGGTGGGCCCGCTGTCACTTAAGTCGTGCCCTCACGGGCAGGATTGTAGGTGGCAAGGGCCTTCGGTTTGTGTTTATGTTGGAAGTGGCCCTTGCCCCCTTTGTTCAGTGTGTGTTTTTCAGTTATTGTACCGTAGCGGTCGTGAACGAGGATCTCTCGTTTACCTCCCCCGTAATCCAGTCTAAATTTTAAGTTCCCAATTTTCTCTCTCTCTCTTTGTTCTCCCTTTTTTCAACAAAGAATAAAGCCGTGCGTTTTCCCTCAAGTCATATTTTTCATCTTCATTATTTTTCATCCTCCATTCCACATCTTTTCTGTTACAACGTCTCCACTGCACGTGAGCGTTAGTAACAATACAGGCCACATGACACCCCCAAAAAAAAAACATCATCCTCATGCCAGATGCTCAATGGACGACTCCAGCTCGCGCAGTGTCGTCAAGCAAGCCTCTTCATGCGCTGCCATACGGTTGTCTATTTCCGTAAGGCAATGCATGGTACTCTACCGCCGCGCACGTCGCTTCTTAGCTTCTTCCTCGACGAACTCCTCCACCACCCGTAGGCGTTCCCGAAGGTCGGCCATATTAACGTCTCCTTTTCTCACTCGGCACCACTGGATGCTGCACACAGCCACACTGGCCATAAGCAACGCTGCTCCCACACCCCATAGCTTGAATGGATATGTATGATGTTCCGCCGCTCGTTTTTCCCTCTCCGAGTCGTCTACTTCCAAAGCACGGATAGTTTTACCAAAACTAGCTGCGTTCGTCAGACTGCCGCCGATCCGTTTCAAGGACGCTTCTAATGAAGCCTACAGCGATGAGTTCGTAGATTTCCCGCTCGTCATGCTTCCTTGTTGTTGGGCGTCTGTAGCTACAGCCCAGTTTACCCCTTTTAGACGTGGCACAAAGTCGTTCCCCTTCCTAGTGGATGATAACGAGTGTTGCCTACTGGCCTGCAAAATCCACTCATCAGTTTGAATGGAGCAACCGTGCTGGATTTCGACAATGCCGACCAACGGCAGCTCTGCTCTCGAAGAATCCCTCGAACCTAAGCTTGCGAACCTAAGCTTCCGTCAGTTCAATAAATGTTTGCCGATCCCGCCCTACCGCCAGAAATGCGGGAATGGGTGCGTAATGAAGACCAACGTTACCTGCAGCACTAAACACTGGCAACACAAATGTTCGATATAAGTCAAATGTCTTAGTAATCTCAATTATTGGCAGATGAATGAATAGCCGAAGCCCGTTTGTTGTGGCCGCTACGACGACCCGGGCTTCCTGGTATGCCCTCCACAGATCACCATTCTGCAAAGCAGGTGTTAGTGCCCAACTCATCACCAAAGAAGCTCGAATTTCTTTAAGAACCGATCACAGTTGAGTAGGTGGGAAAAGTTCCGGGGGTAAGTTGCCAGTTGCCAACAGGGCGAGACCAATGCCGATGTCCTACAATGTCATGCTGGCCCAGTCTAGAACTCTCTGAGCAGCTCGAAAGGCTTCGTCCATCCTCGCCGTCATAATCACTTGACTTTCTAGGGCGTTCACGGCACTCACCACATTCTGTCTCCATTTGTTGAATTCCTTCTCCAGTGATTGGTGCGCTCTTTCCAGCTGCTGCATGGCCAGTACATGTTCCCCGAGTTCTCGTAATGTTTCATTCACTAACGTTGCTTGATGAGCCACCGCACTCACTATCCCTGACGTTTCTCCTCCCAAGGCCTGCAGCTGTCCATTAAGTCCTTCTAGATCTTGACTTGTCACCACCCCGAACAGCCAGTGCAGTGCGGTACCGCCGACGTCGATAATACCTCTCTTGGCCCTCCTGGGCCCTCCTGCCACCGCCTCCCGCAGCGTGTCGTACCGTTCACGAACAAGTCCCAATAGCTCCAACCCATCCGTCGCCCTTTCCACCCTGTGCGCCCGTAACCGTGCACTCCATTTTGTTTCCTCCGCCTGCAATTCTTTCTTCTTGGCCGAGTCGGTGAACCAAAGGTGCAGTTTGTTCAGGGCGTTTTCTATGGGTCCGAACGAGACATCGGTCACTACTACCCACTCCGAGTCACTAAAGAAGACCTCCCCTTGTAATTGGAATATTACTCCATCCCTCACAAAAGCCTCTTGGGAATGTCCTTGACTGGGTTGTACCCCCATCAGCGGTCCCAGTAGTCCTAGCAGAAGGAGAAGAGCCCCCACTGCCACCTGCGGCATTTGTCCGTATCGTACCGGTGGCATCCGGGCTCGTGTCGATCGACGCACCTGATCGTCAATCCTTTCATTTCGAGCTTCTTGCACCTCCTCGTCCCGGGGTATAGTCTCTCTAGTTTCGGCATCTCGGTCACGGATGTCCTTTCCCCCGGCAATTAGGTTGCTGCATTGCGGCTTTATTCTTCTCGGTTCTGCTTCCGTACTTTCTTTGCTACCACTGTCCATTCGGCCCCTCTGAAGAATTTTTTCATTTTCACCACGTGCACCAGTTCTATCTGTCGACCACTTGGTCTCTTTACTTCGTAATTTAATGCCGACGCCCTGTGTTCCACCACGAAAGGTCCCAGCCACCGGTGAAGTAACTTTTCGGCTCTCCCCACCTTCCGAACACCAGTAGTTTTTCCCCTGGGCTGAATTCCGGTGTAGCTCTTCGAGTCGCGTCATAGTACCGCTTCTGTCGTTCTTGTACCTGTACCAATCGTTCTTTCACAATCTTTCTCGCGGCTTCCAAATTCCGGGCCAGTGCATCAGGATCCTCTGCAAGAGGCGTCGCGCGTACTCCCATCACTACATCCGCCGGCAACCGCGCTTCTCTGCCTTAGAGAAGGTAAATAGGTGTCTTTCCGGTCGATTCCTGAACACTAGAGTTGTACGCGAATTTAATATAGGGCAGAATGTCGTCCCAGTTAGTGTGTGTGCTGTTTATATACATCGATAGCATGTCCCCAAGCGTGTGGTTTAGTCTTTCTACCAGGCCCTTTGCCTGGGGATGATAAGGAGTTGTCGTTCTATGGTCCACCTCCATTAGACGCATGACTTCCTTCGTGAACTCCGCGACGAAACACTTTCCACAGTCGGTAACCACACCCTCCGGCGTCCCATGCCGTAAGACAATCTCCTCGACGAAGAACTCAGCCGCGTCTCGGGCCGTCGCAGTTTGAACGGCCCTCGTCTCTGCCCACTTGGTGAGATAATCCACCGCAACGATGATATTCTTCTTGCCCCCACCGACACGGGAAAAGGCCCCAATATGTCCATCCCAACTTTTTCGAAAAGGTCTCTCCACGCGGATGATTTCCATGTGTCCCTGAGGTTCTACTGGCGGGTTTTTTCTTGCCTGACACGGAGGACATGCCCGCACGTAGTTTAGTACCTGCTGTCGTAAGCGTGGCCAGTAGTATCTTTCCTCTATCCGCCCTAGCGTCCTCTTCACTCCTAAGTGCGCAGCCCAACGATCGCCATGGTACGCGTCTAAAATCTCCAACCATTGATCCGGGGGTACGCATAGACGCAACCTCATTCCTTGTTTACCCAAGGTTCGGCGATGCAGTAGTCCATTAATCAGCACGAAATTTTTGTAGGCCACGGCTGTGCTCCTTTCCAGTTGCCTGCGTACCTCCACCCATCCCGGGACTGCCCCTTGCATCTCCCTCGTCCAACGACGCTCCTCCTCCCATTCTGTCGTGTATACCGGTAGCAGGTCCTCTTCGTCGTCATTGTCTTCTATCCCATCCATCGGATACCGAGATAGTGCATCAGCGTACTCATGGAACCGCCCACTTTTATACACACTGTCGGGCTGATAGTTCTGTATGGACAATGCCCACCGTGCCAATCTGCCCACCAAATCCTTCTTTGTTGTTAACCGACAAAGGGCGTGGTGGTCCGTCACCACTATCACCTTTGTCACCCAGATGTAGCTGTGGAATTTCTTCACCGCCCAAACCAGGGCTAAGCACTCCTTCTCCGTAATGGAATAATTCCGCTCTGTTCGGGATAATAGCCTGCTGGCAAAGGCAACTGGCCTCTCCCCTGTCTCCCCCTTCTGTACTAAGGCCGCTTCGATCCCGTATTCGCAAGCGTCGGGATGGATTTCGAAGGGCATGTTGGTTATCTCCATCTGTCCGATTGTTCCCATGCCGCTAACCAGTACCTTTCCCGTCGACACCCTTTTCGTCCTCTGCAATGCTTGGGTAGGTTCCACCAGTGCACTTTCACCAAACCCTTTCAAATCTAGTGGTTGATTTGCGACCACTTTCATCGATCGGGGTGTGACCCAGCATCCTTTCTGGACTACTAGTTTCGGTGCTTCCTCCATCATCTCCTCCACCAGTGCTCGGAGGGCAATGTCTCCAATGAAGAATCTCCGGTAGCGCCCCATTCCTCATCCGCGTTCCAAGTTTTTCCAACATGTCCTTCCCCAGAAGTAAGTCGATGTCGCCGTCCAGATCCAAAGCCTGCCCCTCGACGGTCATCCTCCCATCCGATACTGACAGCCTTGAGGCTCTTCCCGGTTGAATCTCCTTGCCGTCAACTGATACTAGACGATTTGCGCGCCATGGTGTCACTGTTATCCCTAGTTCTCTCACTAATTTGGGCGAACACACGGACACTACCGCCCCTGTGTCTGTCACGGCAGCCACCCGTTTTCTCCAGCACAACACATCCAGTACTACCATCCTCTGGATGTCGATCTTCAGAATTGGCCATGCTAGCACCTCCGGGTCTCCATGCTCTGTTCTACTAGACCAAGCTTACTACTACTTGCTTACCCTCTCCAGCGAATCGCACCTGCTGATGCTGTTTTTGTTCTGGTGCCCCCCCTTCTCGCTGGGAGCTCGGGCAGTCGCGACGTATGTGTCCTATCCCTTCACACCCGTAGCACACGACCTTTCCGTCCTGCGTCCGACCCCTCAGGCCTCCCTGACCGTTTGCTCTTGTTGGACACTCTCTCCCGATGTGCCCCTCCGTCTTACATCTGCTGCAGATAGGTTTCCCATCCGAAGTTCATTTCAGTATCGATCGGTTATCCGACCGATACTGTTGACTCTCCGCTCTTTCTCCTTGCTGTGCAGCTGCCCCTGATGCGTTCCTTGATGCAACGGCTCCCATTAGTCCCTCTAACAATTTTTCTATTCGATCCATTCTCTCACTTCCCGTCGTTGGTGTTTGTTTTCCTACCACGCCCATCGCCCATTCCTCGTGTCTTGCTCGGGACGTCATTTCCTGATACCGCTTAATTTCTTGAAGGAATTCGTCACACGAGTTGGGTTTCAAACTCCAGAGATTCTCTAGTAAACTTGGCTTGAGTCCTCTCCATAGGTGCGCCAATTTCGTAGCTTCGGTCATATTCGGGTCTACTCTGCGGCATAAATCCAGGATGTCGTAAAAATACTCGATCGTGGATTCCTCGATTCCTTGTTGGCGTTCTCTTAGTTTCGCTTCATTGAATCGATTCTGATTGACTGGCTTGAATTGCTCCAACAGCTGTGTTTTAACTCCTGGTACAATTGGCGGTCCTGCAACATCCTCCCATTCGGCTGCTAGTTGTCCCGCGGCCTCTTTGTATGAGTACTACTTCTGCGCTGCCCCGGACAGCGACAGCTCCACGTGGTCACGAAGTTCTTCATCTCCCCATCGATTATATCTCCCGATTCTTTCGCATCGATGCATCCACTGCACGACGTCTTCCCCGTCCTTCCCCCGAAGGTGGGTGGGGATTGGAATTTTATCTGTGCGGCCATCGCGTGCCTTGCGCCCACTTGCTGTTGAGCTGCTCTGAATCCCGGGATGTAGCTACTGATATTCGATGATCTTCTTCTCAAATCCGTGAAATCCCACTCTGGCTGCTCTTCTCCGTGTTCTCCAAATCCTTCTTCCTCTTCGGCGTCCTCCCACCGCTCAGTTTCCTCCTCACTGAATGTGAGATGATACTCCTGCCGAACGGATGCCGGTCGCTGCTCCTGTTGGGGTTCGTTAGCCCCGTCCTCTATTTCTCCTCGCTCTTCCGTTCCGCTTTCCCTCAACGGTCGACTGCGTGTCCTCGCCCGCCCCTGGGATGCACTCCCGATCTCAGGGTATCCCCCAACTACCCCGTGCCACAAACCGTCCCCGAGAATCTCGGACTCTCTCCCCGCTCCTTACGTCCTCTTCTCCTATCATCTACTTCCCGCAATCCTCGCACCGCTTGCTTCTTGCTGAACTCTTCGGCTCCCGGTTCACTTCTCCGCTTTTTGTCAACAATTTCAGCTCACGGTTCACTTCTCCGCTTCTTGCCGAAAACTTCGGCTCACGGTTCACTGCTTTACCCTTCGGCTTACTCTTTCTTTCACTGCCCCGATTCTTGCCGAATCCTTCGGTCTTACGGTCACTTCTCCGCTTCTTGCCGAACTCTTCGGCTCACGGTTCACTGCCCCGATTCTTGCCGACCACTTCGGCTCACGGTTTCCGCTATCCACGTTCCCTCAATGTACCCATCTGCCCCGCCTTAGCCCTTTTCACCGTTTTCCCCCCGGCGTCTCTCCTTCGTTATGCTTCCCCCGATTGCCCTACGGTCGGAGCCGTGACCCCGTACCCCTACAATTTAAGGTGCTAAGACCAGTTGGGTCGTCGACTCTCAGGGGTCCCTGACAGCCACCGCCTCCACAGCACAGAATCGAACAGAAACACAACCACAAAAGAGACTTACCAGAGGTTCTGCATCTCCACCATGTAACAGTATATTGTATTGACGGTTCACAAGACTAAGACTGCTCTCGCGGTACACGACCACGGGGGACTATATATGGGGGAAACACTGACGTCACACGTCCGGTAGCATTGCATACTAACCGGATCACATAACGTGGTCATTGACCACGTGACAATATTGTTACAGTATATCAGTGCTGTAACCATACAAGAGTAATAAGCTTTTCCATTTCTTCCATTCTTCTTCCGCTTTTCCATTCTTGTTTCCTTCTACTCTAAGGTGCTCTAATTTCTGGTTATAGTCAACCAGCGTGACTTTTTGCTATAATAATTCATGAAACAAAAAAATAATCAAGTGTAACAAAGTGCAATCAGTAACAAGTAGTTCTACAATCACCTCTTCAATTAGAGAAGCGCCTTTTTCACACAGAAGATTAACCTTTTCAAGTCGCGCATCCATCAGCTTGGATGTTTGTTTGCGGTACCATTTTACACTTACCCTAGCCTATAATTTGATTAACACTCTCTTTAAGTGTCACCTATAATGGCAGTGTAATACACAAATTTCTACATGAAAAGAAATCAGAAAGAAATTTACCGTGTGATACGTTTTAAGGATACCTTTGACCATACGAGGGATCTTACCCCAGTTTTCTTTGATAAAACTAGCGCTAAAAGTATCTATTCTTCCTTTAAATAAATAAAAAAATAAATAAATAACGTGACGTCCATATTGTTTTCGAAACAGCAGAAAACTCACGAGATGCACTCATGTGTTTGGTTGTTGTTACAAAGCGACTGGTGTGTGCATTGTTTTGTTCTTGACTTTCACCACTAGTAGCACCAGCTCCTTTTTTGTAAGATCCAAGGTGTAGTAGCTAAAACAAAGCTGCTTAATAAAGTATGGTAGTAATAAATATATCAAGTTTATTACTTGGTAAAATCACGCGTGTGTTTTCCCGTGCCATCGCGAGAGAAAGTCTATGGTCAAAGTAATAAGACCTTCAAATCTTTCTCTTAGTTCTTCAGTCTGAGTGACTTTCAAAAGGAAAATCCAGTACTGACATACGACATCGGAACAAAAGAAACGGACATTCTTGTCCTTAGCGTACTCATGTAAGTACAGTACATAGCGGTATGTTTCACCCATGAACAAATTTAGCTCCCTCCATACCCACCCGTGACGGCAGCTCATAATGAGCAAACCAGTTTCATCCAGACCTTTCATTGATGAAGATGTTGTTTTAGCAGCCTGGTAAACTGCTGCGCCGCAGTTTTCTTTATTTTTTGACTAGGATTCAGAGAACTTAAAGGAATGTTTCAACAGTATATCCAAACGAATAATATATACCTGCGGCGGAATGACATTTTTAATGAGATCTAAAAATTCCTTAACGTCTTTATCAGATGCTATCATGATATCTTGAAAGAGAGGATCGGTTTCAAATCTGGTTTGTTAACGAATAGATTTATTTGCGAAAACCTTAACAGAAATATTATCATCAAAAAGTACCCTTTAGCTGTAATACAACGATAGCACTTTAAATTTCCATCGACGTGAAGAGCAATTGGGTGTTCTCCACACGCCCAACAAATATCAGGTTTATAGAGAAGTACTTCATTTTGAATGCGATATCGCATTAGATTATTCTCGTCATAGGCTTTAGAAAACAGAATTGGATTGATGTAACTTGGCTTACAAGGCTTACAAAAAAAAACATCATATATTAAGGTTATTGTTTGCTAAATCAGTTCAGTTAAATTTAAGATTACCCGGCCATTTTGAGTAGACATTTGAGAAAGACTTCTCAGAAACATTTCTTGTGATGTTCCAGGAGTATTGCTTTGAATTTCGTACCAGGTATCCAAAAGATGTTCATCAAAAAAGAGATTAGCAGGTTCTTACTTATCCTTTCCTGGTTTACCTGGTAGCCATTCTGAATAAACGTACTCTTCATCGAGGGCCTCCCTGATATTGTTACAAAAACAAATATTAATATTCGCTTTTTCCAGCTCCCTGTTTGGTATCTGTAGTCTCAAAATAAAACTTGTCCGCTTAAACCACCCAGTATCAGTTCTGAACATACGCAGTATTATTTTTCGCCAGTAGATGGGAATAATTAGATACCTTATCGATAATCGTATATCAGTAATACTGAGGTATTGGGTTCAAACCTGATCGAAGTATATTTTTCAAAGTTTTTATTGTTGGTCTGGTTGGCTTTCCCTAAATAAAATTAGTGAAGTATTACTTTACTACATGTTCTACATGTTTGTCAGACAAGATATAGAAATACTACTACTAATCTTTACTAAACTTATACTAAACTTTTTCCTAAACTTTAGTTTTTAAGCATAATAATTGATGATTAGTAAGGTGTAAAGTAACTTTACTTCACATAAACAGTCATATTACACATAAACTCCACATATATAATTAAATAAAATTATGGTATTTTTCCTAGATTTGAACCATATATCATACTCAGCAATACAGGGCTATACCACCCGAGCTACCCAACACTATTTTACAGAAATTTTTTGCTGATTATAAACACCATTTAATACATATTGCCATTTGAAGACGGCAACATTGCCTTACTATGTTTCGCAACATTGTTATTCTGTCAACCAGTAGATGCAGATGAACCGTTCTATTTATATTACCGTTCTATTTGTATTTGTGTCTCTGAATTCAGTACAAGTAAAGTAAAAATAAAGTAACTTTGGTCGGGTAAGATAGATTTTATCCAAAGTTTTATTACCGGTAATTCATAGTTTTTAATAGTTATCTCAGATGAATTATCATTCATCTCAATATCCATACTTGATGTATGGTTCACTTCTTGATTGTCAATGTTTTGGTTTTCATCAAGATGTGTTTTTAATTGTTCGGATTTCATGTATTTTATTTCTGTAAATATAAATTAAATATAAATGTAAATAATATATTATTAGAAATATGTAATAGTTATAAATATTTATTACCTGATTCTTTTTGTTCAAGTTTTAAGAGTTCTACTTGTTTTTATTATTGCATATTATTGATTAAGTTAATTTTAAATATTTAAACTGTATACTAAACCTATCTACCCTATTTATTTCTGATTCCTTAAATTATTTTTTTATTTTATGCTATCTTCCTGAAAGCGAGTAAAATTTTTTCAAAAATTGGTTTACGTAAACATTGAATTAATAATACCTTGTATAATTTTTTTTGTACAGTTATCTGAAACTGTTTTTTTGTAAGTCGATTACTTTTTCCAATAGAGTTTTCTTTAATTCTGACATCAATTTTTGCTTTTCGATTGTAGGGGAGAGTGGGGCTAGTTGGCAGGAGGGCAAGTTTGCAATTCCTAATTTAGAAGAATTGTGTGAAAGAGGTTTTATTGAAATAATTCATAGTCAAAGATGTTTATTGTACGCACATTTGTGCAAACTTTTATAAATTTATCCCAAATAGTTTAGGAAATAGAAAATAACGAAATTTTTTCGTCCAAATCCACAATAGTTGCGTGCTTGGTATTCATCAATTTTATCTTTTCTTGGTATGCATATAATTTTTAAAAAATATTAGTTTTATAGAAAATTGTGTCCTCTATTGAACTGTAACAATGGATTTGTTTTAATCAATTATAAAGGATTAATAAAAATTTGTATTTGAATAAACCCCGGGTTGGGGGGCAAGTTGATACATTGCAAGATGGGGCATGTCGGCATAGGCATTATACATGCATATGTATAGTACATGGCCTGTCCAAATGTCAGGGAATTGTAAGTCGAATTTTTGCTAGATATGACTTATGGTGAACAGTGGTATGCATTAGAGGCCAAAATTTGGCACATTTTAGGTGTTTCACTTTATACGATGTTCACCTGTGAAATGTTTGCCTGAATTATGTACATTATTTTTTATTTTTTGCATTTAAGGCTATTTAATCTTTATGTAAGTTATCACAACTTATTTCTGAGTTTCCCACTCTAAAATAACTATGGGATTTTTGTTTATTTTAATTTTATTCTAGTTTGTTTACAACATCAACATTTCACTGAAATCCGTATTTGAAATACATGGGGCCAACTTACCCCACTACCACTGCCAACTTACCCCGTTAGTGGGGCATGTAGGCAATTTTTTTAGCTTTTTGAACGTTGATTTCGATATAAATTCTTCAACGTAGATCAAATTAAAAAATAGCACGAGAAAGCTGGTTATCTGAGCTTTCTTTTACAATTTTGGGGGTGTCAAAATATGAAAAATTAAAGAAACCAGAGAAGAAATTTAAAAAATTGTACCAACTAGCCCCCCCCCCCCTACTCATTTTATTTTAGTTTAGTTCTCCTTGTGTTTTGAATTTACTTTACAATCAATTTACTCTACTATCAACTAACATACTTTATAATAAAGTAATGTTCATTGATGTAAATAATATTAATAGCTATGAAATGTATTTATATATTTTATAAGATTTATAAAATTTTTTATTAAACATCATGTCGCAAGTAAAGTAATTAATAAATCATTAAATATTAAATATTATTTTTGACCGTACAATACTGTGGTATTTCATTTAGTAGACTGTATTTCATATTCATTTATGTTGCTGCTTCATATCTGCGCAGTTGTCATTATAGTGTAGGGAACTTACCCTTAAAAAAATTCAAAAATTCATTCTTAATTCTTCTATTTGGATATTGTAATTGGTTTAGAGTAAATATCTTATATAGTTTAATTGAATTTATTTTTATTTATTGGCTTGTATTCAGAACTGCCGTTCCATCACGAAATTGCGATCGATGATCTCGATCTCGATCCTACCCCAATTTGGGATCGAAGAATCCAAATCGATCGGTTTTTTTAATTTGATCAATCGATCGGGGAAATCGATCTTCTCGATTATTTTTTAAAAAATGTATTTCCTTTGTGCTGCATCACACAGACGATAGTGAGCGGCAAATTTGACCTCACTTTTTGTACTACTCCTTTGAGTAAGCTGATGCCAAGTTAGCATTGAAACAGTCAAAAATTTTTTGTTTTAACTCCAATTTCTTATTTTGTTGCATTAATACATTGTATTTGAAGTGGTTTATATGGCTCATTTCATGAAAAATTGATTAATGTTCTGTAACATTTGTGATCTCGGTTTAATCATGTGTATCAAAGAATATCCAACTAATTCAGGTCTATAGTTGAACTAACATCAACTGTCGAGCTGATTTCAATGGTTTTCATTTGCTGATCTGTGTTATCCCACCCGGTTGGGGGGCTAACATCAGACTAGCTGAATTGACTAATGTCTGATGATTGACTGGAATCATTTTGTTCCATCGCTTTTTCATCCTTTATTTCATTGGGTCTTGTATCCATAGGCGTAGAAGTCTCTATTGGGATACACGGTAAAATGAAGTCACCCTGAATACACAATAAAAATGTACTTTTATATAAAATAAATTTTAATTCCAATACCTACCTGTAAAAAAGTTGTCAGCCTTTTAATTTGCTCTGGTGGTTGTTGTTCATTAGTCTTAGACATCTTAATATTGATCTATATATGGAATAATACATTTAGAAATTAATTTATCATATTGAATAGGAAGGGTTTCGTTATATAAAGGTTTCGCGGGTATTAAAGTAATTCAGTTAATTATAAGAAAAAAAATAAGGTTGCTAACGCTGGAGTGAAAACATAGGCAGTCATTAATGATAACGCCCGGTAGACGCCCATTTTTATCAGTGACGTTCTATAATCATGTGTGTCATGTCGTTATTTTTTCCCTAAAAGAATCCAAGGACAGGTATATATAAAATTTAAGTCAAGTTATCGACAAGTCAGGCATGAAAATCAAACCAAATTTAGTATTTTAATTTTATAGGCATTTATCTATGATGTTGTGAACAATCTTGGATCCATGGCAGCTTGATTTATTTTTCTCCCAACTCAGGAGACCAGTTATTTTTATTTTGCCCAATTGTTAAACAGACAAATCCCAATTGAGCAGCAGCCACGCCAAGTAATCGAACAAGTTGCTTGAATTCTGTGCAAACTTTTAAGAGTTTTAAGCCTTATAGGTTCCATTATTGTTGCCTTTTGACAATACAATCAAGACAATGTAATCTGGCTGGATGGATGTAGGAAGAAACCGGATGCATGTTTTGTTGTGGTATTCCATAAGAGCCCTGGCTATGACACTGCGTTCCTCCAAAGCTAAATATTTGGTTTTACGAACAGGGTTTTATGAACTTGATGGGAATGAAAGCTTACTGAAGGGTGCAGAAATGACGTAAGGAATAACAGCATTCGGCCAACGGTAATTACGACCGATGATTGCATTTCAAAGTTCTTTGATCGACTGGATCCCGGAAATATCGCCTTAAAACATATCGGTTGCGTAACGAGGTGCTACGCAATTCGAACTGAAGAATCATCCACAGGTAATGGCTTATTGATTTTATAAAGCGATTGCCAAATACACTGTCTAATTTATTTTCCTCAGCTTGTGGTTTATTAATGGCCAATATCAGAATTTGTGATCCAAGCCGTTGTGTGCAATGATACCTACCATGCTTGAAGATGAATATAACGATAGACGGATGCGGTTAACACGAAACATCTATCAACACATACTTCATCTTCCTCGGCACTTGGGGTGAGTATTTAATGGTAACGCCAGATGTTCGTCTTCCCGTGCGTGGTCAAAGGCCCGACGGGTGGCCGAAGGCCCCAACACCCCTCACAAAATCCTTCCTTAAGTCCACCTTTTTACCTAATCCCGTCAGTTTAACCCATATTCGAGAGGCGAGCATCTGGCCTAACATATCATATATTTCATAGTATAAGTTTTTACGTGTTTATTTTAAATGTGATTTTTTTATGAGTTTGTTAATATGATTAAACAAGTACAAAGTAAAGTTAAGAGTAAATTAATATTATTAGCAAAAAAGGGTAATTACATTACACACCATTTAAAAAGAAAAATTAAAAAATTAATTAGATAATTGGATAAAAAAAATTGTAAATTGAATGTTTGTCATTGTCAAATGAAAAACGAAATATTAAAAAAAATCGTCTGTAAAAAAACATTGTCAATTGAAACAATAAAATAACATAACAAAACATTACGCAACATTACACAACATTAAAATAGCAAAATTTAGTAACATAACAAAAATGAGTCTGTAAAAAAACATTGTCAAATGAATAACGTAATATTAATTTAAAAATTGTCTGTAAAAAAACATTGTCAAATAAATACACACTCTATACAAAAACCAATTAATATCATCACTATCATCTTAAGACATGTCGTATGCATCAATATTACCACCGTTGATGTTCATTGGGGGGTTAGAAACTACAGAGGGGAAAGAACTTCGTAACTCCAGGACAATTTCTTCTATAAGCTGGTTTCTGGATAACTGAAAAAGACAGCAATGTTTAATTATATTTAAGTTTCATAATATAAATAGCTATAAATACCTCAGTAGCTTGATAGCGAGACCAGAGCGTAAATAAGATTGAGTTCTTCGTGCTGGTTTCCTTCTTCCGATGCACCTTAATCTTCTTGTGGGAAAGTAACTTTTGTGTCAATGTGACGTCATCGCAGAGTTGCTCCAGTACCATGGTCATCTTGTAAAAGGGTAGATTAGGGCCACCTGCCAACTACAACATTGAAGTACAAAGTAGATATTAATTAATACTACAATTGAGTGTAATATTATTAATATTTTTACCTTATTCCACTCATTGTGTAACCCTTCACAATCATTGTTTGTTCGCAGAAGCAGGTTGAAACTAGACCAGTTTTCCGGAGTCCAAAACCGACCACGAATCCAATTATTGTCCATTTATTCCAGCAACCTTGCCAGTTCCTGGGGTGCTGAGTCCCGCAAACCGTCAAATACGGAAGGTATTTTCTCAGCTAAAAAAAAATTTAAAAGTTAAATACAGTGCCGGTCCAGTTATAGAACCGCATAGCTATGGTACCGGCCGTGTTTTCCGAACGTCCGAACGCCTTGTTTTCCGAACGTCTTTGCCGTTTTTCAGCGCCACCGTTGCCCGTATTATGAACTATATGGATTTTCTATGGTGGGAATGAATGGATTTTGCCTTTTAAAACATGCAAAAAAATATTACTGTAATTGGTTTAATCTTTTTATGCAATGCTGTACATAAGTTCAATGACCCAACTAATAATAATAGGCGGTAAAGTTATTCTAAGACTGTCGAAGTTTGAGGGATGAAAGAACCGACGATAGGTGGCACTAAGATCGGGTGCTTGGTTATAGAACCATTCAGTTATAGAACCGCGCAGAGGCCGGTTCTATAACTAGACCGGCACTGTACATTTTCTAACAAATAATTAACGAAATTAATAAATATTACCAGGAAGATACGCAAGGCAAAGAAGACGAAATACAAAATCCCGAATTGGATTGGGCTCTTTTTTGTTGTACGCAGAAGAAAGCTTTAGGTCGCGAATCTTCTTCAAGATAGCTTGACACCAATGGAAATTGCATCCCTGGTGGATCCAATGGCCAAAAAGTTTTCTTACAGCAACAAAAATGGCCCGTTCGAAGTCGGTGACGATCTTTTGTACTCTCGGAAATGGAATAATTTCCCGGAATTTTACGATGTAAAATATAGTTCATGTTAAATCGAAATTTTGTGATTTTTAATACCTTTAGCTTCTCGAATACAGCAATGTAGTCTACCGCACGTCTTCTTGTCATGCAGCAGATTAGTAGTGGCACCTGCTTCGAATCGCTTTTATCGTTCTTGATGAACCCATTGATGAAGAAAAGCTAGGTAAAAATCTATATTAGAATCATTGTGGAATGCAAGATAATATAATTTATATAGTACCTGTTTCATAGGATCCTCCATGAGGTGAAAGGTAGCGTCAATGAACCACGTCTTACAATCCTCTAGCTGTCTCTTCATGACTGGTGTAAAATATAGTAGGTGGCGTGTTCGCTGGTTGGCTAGTCCAGCATAGACTGCTCCTTGGAAGAAACCTGGTGTGAAAAACTCCTCTTGAATATAAAAAAATGGCTCATCCTTCCTTGGATTATGTGGTAAGAGTTTTGATCTTTGGTATCTTTTATTTAAAAAGTTTAGTTAACTTGTTAAAAAGTAATGTAAATCATAAGTGTAATACCTCAGGCGCCTAGTGGCGTTATCGATATCAGGCATAACCTTCCCTGCAATATCAGTTTCTTTCTTTATTTCTTTCATTACGATTCGGCCAGGTGCTTAAAATTTTTCCACAAAACATGCTGATCTGGCTTTTTTGTAGATAGAAACCTAATACAATGAATTTTTAATGACATTTTTCAATAATTTGAACATTGAATCATTTTAACTTACCCTCCGTTGGTTTCCGTGATCGGGATCATGTATGTGGGTTACTCCCAATGTGGTGTGTGGTTTTTCCTTGAAGTCTTGCTGGTTGTAATGTTCAAATTAATCTTGGGTGCTGAAAATTTTCTGTCACTGTAGCTTTGCATGGGTCTTTAGCTGAGCGCGAACTACAGCGCCAAGTAAAAAGTTTTCCGCTTACTTTTTTCTTGGTAAAGCAATAACCTATTAAATAACAATTTAAATTAATTAAAAAATAAAAAAAAAAGTAAAATAAAAATTATGTACCTAAATCATTGGTCAATTTCACTTTGCCCTTGTTGGAACCTTCCTAGTGAATCTTGTAGTTTGGCATAGTTGGCTCCTCGAAAGAAGATTCCTAAAAAAAGAAAATGTTTTTTTATGAAGAGACAAATTACAAAGTTAACAATTAGAATTCATCCATACCTCCAGTATTGATTCACAGGGTTCCACGGGAGGTTCATGCCAGATTCCATCACTCTCGTTTTCTCGCCTGCAGATAGTTGGAAGATATAGTTGGAAGATCTGTGGGAGAAATCAGGATTGGTGGATCAGCAATGCGGGGTTGGCCGCAAATAT
Source organism: Daphnia magna (assembly GCF_020631705.1). Taxonomy (NCBI): domain Eukaryota; kingdom Metazoa; phylum Arthropoda; class Branchiopoda; order Diplostraca; family Daphniidae; genus Daphnia; species Daphnia magna. The sequence goes on from NC_059188.1 coordinate 3,322,465, forward strand.
TGATAAGCAATATTGAAAGCAAATATTGGCAAGCAATATTGATAGGAGAAAGTAAACAAAGCGGTGTAGTGCGAGGAGAAGAGAGTGATGGTAGTTCATTCTCAATGATATGGTCATCCTTCCGTCTCTTGGCGACATGGGAAGGTTCCTTTTTCTCCGGGTCCTATTTGTCTGGGTCCTATTCCTCCGGCAATCCTTAAAATGCTAATAAACCAAATGACAAACGAGCTATTTCTAAACAAACACAAAATAAAAGTTAACTAACCAACCTTTCATAACAAAAAACACCTTAAACAATATAGTTTTACATGGAGAATCGAACTGTAGGAAAATTTTAACCAAAAAACGAAAACTCGTGACACAGGAGGGTCCCTAAATTCACCAACCAATTACAGCCCGATTTATAAGACCGAAATTTGAATTTTGATCAAACAAAAATATATATAAAATTAACAAAGATACCTACAGTTTTGGAAACAAGCCTATTGCACGTAATTCGATACGGCGAATCAGATAAAAAATAACTAGAAATGGGAAAATCGACCTTTCTACACTCAAATATTCTGCGCAATTCGCAGCCAATCAGAACCCGGCTGGAACCGAGATGGCGAGAAATGATTCAATAGGCAAATGATGCAAACTGTTTTTTCTATTTGATCCAAAGAACACGACACATGATCCAAAACGTCTCCACCCCTCGGCCGGCCCCATTCAGCCAATGCTAGATCCCTTCATTTTTCATTTTCAAAAATAATTTAGGGTGAGTTGTTATTATAAATAAATGAATCATGCTTTTCAAAATTCATAATTCATTGCTGTAGCGCTACACTTGATCCAAATTCATTTACAGAAATCAACATTTGATCAAAATCAAATGACATGAATAGACGCTTGATCCAAATTAAATTTAAACACCCGACACTTGATCCAAGAGCATTTAAACACCCCGACGTTTGATCCAAATCAAATAACATGGATATACGTTAGGTTATCCAAATCATAAATCTTTTTAATTGGGAAAATGGACCAAAGCATTTCATCCAACACTTTTTAAAACGATAATACGGCTTCTATCTTTTGATTCAAAACGTTTTAAACGAGATTACCTATACCCCGACAATTGATCCAAACAACAAATTAATGCCGTTTTGTCTGATTTGAGTGAATACGACTGAATGGTTAAAACGCCGGTCCGGGGATCTGATATCTCGGGTTTAAAACGAGATAGAAAAAGAAAACTTACACCACTCAGTACTTCGGTTACCCGCTGTGATGATAATTGATGTACGGCAAATTAAAATTTTCGGTGTGCCAGCTGGTGAAGCTCATAGCGTGGCCCAATAGTAATTGGCATGTACTGATGACAGGCATCATGTTGTCCGGGTTGTGCACATCACGGAATTCTTCTTTGAGAAACGGTAGAAAAGTTTTGTTCAGCGGTGTTAGATGCCTAGACATTAAAAGGACGCAATGGAAACATTAAGTGATTAAAATGAATTACAGCAATATTACTTACCAGTATAAAGTGGTTTTCTTTCGAAAAAGCGAAAAGTCTTTGTCGAAGACGTACGAAGGAAAACCCTTTTTTTCCTTTTTCCAGGAGAACTTCCCTGAACATATGAAACATTTGGTCCCAAAAAACTGTTGGCCCATGAAAGTCCAAATGGCCAGTTTTTTTAATCAAAGCATTTGTTGACGAAGTTTTTGTAGGAACATGCTGAACCTTTTTTGTCCCTAATCAGGAAGAAACCTGGCCAAAAGTGTTTGAAAACATATTAAAATGATTACCTTCATATTTATGAAGAATTATAAAAGCAACCTACCCTCGCAATGTTGCACGTACTTTTGTGAATGCGGGTGGGCCATCTCCTTCAACAGTACTTGAATGTCGAGGGAATGATCCGGGATGGAAGGCGGTGTGATTCAAACAGCACCACACTGTTACACATACTTCTGAATGCCGTGGCTACAAAAGTTTTGAAGTCCCTAAACTCCTTGCTGGAAGGAGTGAGATTGACTCCATTGTTTTCTAGGATTCCTGCGGACAAAACAAATTGTTCACAAAATTTGTATTGTAAGATAAGAAAGCATTCTAAAATATTTCAACTTACGGATGGAGCACAGACGCTTGAATTCATCGAGTCCAGCAGATGAATCCACCTAGGTTTTCCGTTGAAGGCAATTGGTGTAAATGTGCCCTTTTTCATTGCAAAAATAGCAGACTGGAAGAACCCGTATTGTACAATCTTTTTTAGTGTGGCCCGGCTTACTACAGACGTAGCACAATCTCCCTATTTATTGCGATAGAGAAAGTTAGCAGTAACAATAATAGGTTAAAACTTGAAATAAAAAGGTACTTTCTGATCCGAATGTTGACGTGTTGAAAACTGCCTGTAGTTGGGAAAACGGTGCCACCGTTGACCGACAGATGCTGTGGGACAGCGGACAGTTACCTGTTCCGACCAGAAACTATATGGATGGTACCGCAGGACAAAACTAACCGGTGGGTTTCATCCAACCCGTGGATGGAATCCAACCTGTTCATTGAGCCCAACCTGCGGATTGAATCGTTGATCGAAACGAATCATTGGATGAAATCCAACCCCTTGATTACATTCAAACGGCGGATTTATTCCACGGGGCGGATTGATCCGACCTTGTTTCTGTTGTGTACGCAGCCATCTTTGAGTGCTCCGTCCTTAACGATAGATGGCGTGTCGGTTCGAACCCTGACCGAGGAGAGTGGCCGGCGAGGCAGTCTGATTTACTTGACGAGGTTGTTTTTCTGACCTGTCGGCTCATCAATACAATTACGGTGCATATCCCGCCGAAACAGAACCTAACATGGCGCAGTTGGACTTGCCTATCGTCCTCATCGTTTAGAGGTATTTGCGTAAAACTATTCGGAATTGTGAACGCTGCGAGGGGAAGTTCAAGTTCAGTTTCGGACGGGCCCTTTGTCTCCCACACGCGGTGTGGTGGCGGCCATCTTGCGTCCTTGGTTCTCGTACCACGGCAAGGCCCTCGTCGGTAGCCATCTTGGCTTCCTTCGTTCGTACTGTTCCGAGTTTATATTGTGGGAAGTGTGTCTGCTTCTGGTCTACCACGTACTTTTCGTTCGTGTGTGTGGCTTATTTATCGACGGTACTTTTGTGCGTGTGACTGATTGCTTTCATCCACGGCATTTTTTGCGTGGATGGCGTTGGCCGGCTTGTGAGTTTCTCTATATCATCGGCGGCCGGTTGTCCCAACACGGGCCGTGTTTATTGTGTGTTTATAGTGGCGGTGTTGTCTAGTTTCACGCGACCGTAGATTCAACGTACAGTGTTGTTAGTTTATGTCACGCTCCGGTCATCACTATAACTTACGGTCATCGTCTCGCTCGGGGTCGAAATCTACACTGCCGGGGGCAGTTCAGCTTCCAAGGCACATCGCCATGTCAACGGTGTCGGACGCATTGGACGCGGCAGTGGCCGTCACAGCGGCAGCTACAGCGGCAGCGGGCCGTCTTGACGCAATCGAGCAAGGTCAAATCCAGATGACGTCTCAGTTGGCCGGCATTGCCCAGCAGCTTCAGACATTACTCGGCGGTGGCGCTAGTGGCAGCGGCAGTAGCAGTGGCACTGGAGGTGGGGGCAGTGGTGGTGGCGCTGGTGGTGGTGGAGGTAGCGGTAGCGCTGGAGGCGGTGGCAGTGGTGGTGGCGCTGGCGGTGGTGTCACGCAGCGGCGCCGGATCGAACCCATCAGGCTTGGAGAAACTACATGTTGACATCTCTCTTCCACAGCTACGCACGTGGAGAAATCGCTGGGGCGATTTTTGCCAGCTAAACCAATTGGCCGCATATCCGGTGGCCGAGCAGACGGCCGGTTTCAGGATGGTTCTCGATCCGGCGATGCAGCAGATCGTGGAAGTGGCTCTGGGTATTCTACCGACGTCTGCATTATCTCCAATGGATGTACTCGATCGCATCAGCACATACATACGTTCGAAGCGAAACATCGCGCTAGACAGAGTCGCGTTCGAAGAGTGTGAGCAGAGTGCGACGGAAACGTTTGACGATTTCTACATCCGTCTTCGGAACTTGGCTGAGGCGGATGATTTGTGTGCAACATGCTTGGACACGCGTATGACAACCCGTGTCATGGCGAGAATTTGGGACACTGACACCAAAAGGAAATTTCTGGCCCTGAGTCCGTTCCCGACATCCCAACAGGCCATCAACATATGTCGAAGTGAGGAGTCGGCAAAAGCGAACGAGAAATCATTAAGTAATCCGCCAACGGTGTCGTTCGTCGTCCAGTTCCACTGGTGCCCACGGCAGAAGACATCCAGCGCATCGAAGGTGACATCGTCAAGGAGTTCACGGCGGTCTTCGTTCAATCGGGATCGCTAAATTGTATGGAGAGGCCCGAGATGATCATCGAGCTGAAGAACGACGCCGAGCCGTTTTATGTCAACGGAGATCGACCCATCCCCTTTGCCGATCGTCTGGAGGTTAAGCGCTTGCTCGACGAATATGAAACTAAAGGCATCATAATTCCTGTGACGGAAGCGTCCGATTGGGCCGCGCCACTAGTCGTCACCCGCAAAGCAGACAACTCATTGCGACTTTGTGTAGACCATACCAGGTTGAACAGACACGTGCGTAGACCGACGCATCCCACTCGCACGCCGCGCGATGCGGTCGCCGAGATCTCCGGGGACGCCCAGTTTTTTACAACTTTTTATGCAGCAAATGGATATTTTCAGATTCCCCTCCACCCGTCATCGCAACACCTAACCATAATCATGACGCCGTGGGGCATATACAAGTTCCTGCGGGCGTCGATGGGCCTTTGTAGTTCCAGTGACGAATACAACCGTCGTGCCGACCGGGCGTTTCAAGACGTCAACGATACCGTCCATGTGGTCGATGACCTACTTCGTTTCGACAGCTCCTTTCCGGAGCACGTGGCCGAAGTTTGTGCTGTGCTGTCAGCGGCCAGGAGCGCTGGGATCACCTTTAGGCTCAAGAAATTTAAGTTTGCCCGCAGCCAGATCCAATGGGTTGGATTCCAAATTCAACAAGGTGGCATCTCGGCCGACCCGGACAAGCTCAAAGCCATCTCCGACTTTCCACAACCGACTAATATCACAGAGCTCCGCTCCTTTATGGGGTTAGTGGAGCAGATCACCGGGTTCTCCACGGACGTCGCGGCGGCGAAGGCCCCCTTGCCGCCTCTCCTCAGTACTAGAACGACTTTCGTGTGGACGACTGATCACGACAGCGCGTTTTCAGCCGTCAAAAAAGCTCTTGTTGCGCCGCCGGTCCTCGCACATTTCGATCCCTTGTTGGAAGCGTCGCTACAGGTGAACGCGTCTCGTAAGGATGGAATGGGCTACGTCCTCCTTCAGCTTCAGGGCTCTACATGGAAGCTTGTAAACGCTAATTCCCGATGGTGTACGGATACCGAATCCCGTTATGCTATAGTGGAGCTTGAGCTGACAGCGGTGGAATGGGCGATGCGGAAGTTCCGTCTGTACCTCCTGGGGCTACCCATATTCCAGCTCGTCGTCGATCACCAGGCTCTCGTCACGATATTGGATAAATACACGCTGGATGCAGTGGAGAATCCGAAGCTTCAGCGCCTGAAAGAGCGCCTCTCACCCTTCATCTTCACAACGACATGGCGTAAAGGGCGCCATCACGCGATTCCAGACGCTCTTTCCCGAGCTCCCGTGAACGATCCGACGTAAGTCGCGAGTACTGAAATTCAATCATTTGCGCGGCGCCTCGTCACTCACCATGTCAGTGCGATGCATCGAACAGACGATGATGTGGCGGATTCTGATGCGGCGGAGGAGCTTCCCCATTTTCCGGACCCAATGCTGGACGATCTGAGAGTGGCAGCTGCATCCGACGCCAACTATGCCGAGCTCATCGCGGCCATTATAGATGGATTCACAGTTCCGCGTCACCAGACGGCCTCGGGCGTTCGCCAGTTTTGGAAGATACGCGAAGATTTATCGGTGGACGACGGACTGGTGTTATTTGGCCGGCGTATCGTCGTCCCAAAATCGGCCCGTCGCGAATTTTTGCTGAAACTGCACGCCGCATACTACGCCTACATAAACTACACCGGGCATTGTGCGGATGAAACGACGAGCGCGTCAGACGGTGTTCTGGCCGGGCATTTCCAATGACATTAATCTCCTGGTGGAGAGCTGCTAGAACTGTCAGGAGCGACTCCCGCGTCAGCAGAAAGAGCCCCTAATGCGCGACCCTCTGCCAACAAGAGTATTTGAAGATGTGTCGGCTTACCTTTTTCCATTAGGCCCTTTACATGTCTTGGTGAACGTAGACCGCCTCTCCGGATGGCCAGTGGTCCATCAGTGGCCCCACGATCCGTCCGCTCGCGAAGTCACCCAGGCGGTCATCAAAAATTTCGTCGACTTCGGAGTTCCGGTCCGGATGCGTTCAGATAACGGCCCTCAATTTGAGGCGCACAGACTCCAGGCCAAGTTACGTCAATGGGGCGTCGCGTGGGGGAATTCCACGCCCCACTACCCGCAAAGTAACGGCCACGCGGAGGCGGCCGTGGCCGCAATGAAGGATGTCCTGGCCAAAATCTTACCATCCGGAGTGACATCTGACGACTTTGCCAAGGGCATACTGGAATTCCGAAACACAACCAGGGAGAACGGCTCGTCACCAGCTGAAATGGTTTTTCGTCATTCTTTACGGTCGATCATCCCAGCTCACCGCACGTCTTACGCAACGCGTTGGCAGACTGTGATGGAGGCGCAGGAGCTGTGGGCGGCCATCGACGCATCCGTAAAGTTCCGGTACGACGAGAACGCTCGCCCACTCGCTCCTCTTTTCATCGGTACTGATGTCCGCATCCGCGACCCGAAATCGAAATTATGGGACAGAGTTGGTGTTGTCGTCGGCATCGGGCGCTACCGGAGCTATCGCGTCAAATTCGCCAATGGCAGTGTCTTGTGGCGCAATCGTCGGCTGCTACGACCAATGGTGGCTGCAACTAGACCCATCGAAGATGTCATCGGCCAGGAAGCGGGCAGCGACATCGAGGACATCTGGAGCGACGACAACGTACCGGCCGATGGAAGCCCGGCCTCATCACATCCTCCTCCCGGAAGAGCAATCAACACCGCCCCGCCGCCTTTGCGTAGGGGGGAGCGCGTCCACGTACAGTCATGTTCGATGTCTGAAGCGGATCTCAACATAATATTTTCTGTGTATTCGCATATATCCTTGTCCTAGATGCACAACCAGCTTCTGTAGGAGCGGTGGTGTTTCTTCTTGTCGCGGGGCTTATGTATTCATTCATGTTCTTATGTTCTGTCTTTGTGTTCCGTCGGGGCTGGATTCTTTTGATTTGGGTAAGCTATTATTCCTACCTTAAGGTGAAATAACAGCTTGGGAAGGGTTGTTGTGTACGCAGCCATCTTTGAGTGCTCCAGCCTTAACGATAGATGGCGTGTCGGTTCGAACCCTGACCGAGGAGAGTGGCCGGCGAGGCAGTCTGATTTACGGTCCCTCTTGACGAGGTTGTTTTCCTGACCTGTCGGCTAATCAATACAATTACGGTGGCATATCCCACCGAAACAGAACCTAACAGTTTCTACTTGAGGCGCTGGATCTTTTTTTTTTAGGGACATTCATTTCCATGTTTTTCAAAACGAAAAAAAAATCCCTTTTTGTTTTACCTACTTTTGCTTTTTCTAACTTCCTGTGAACGAAAATGTGTGTTAAAAAAGTAAAAAATGTCTCCTTTTGCATCAAACTTTTAGCTGTCAGAGAAAAATAGCGTATCGAATGCAGCGACTCAAGTGGAAAGTACCAACTGAAACATTTTATTAGGGCTAGGTTAGAATAAAAAATTTAAATAATTCACAGGAACTAGAAAAGGGACCAAAATAATAATATACATAAATATAAGTAATAAAATTAAAATTACACCTGAAAAAGCCGGTAGTGAAACATTGGTTCATTAATAGTGATGTCGATTATCGATATTTTCATTTTACATCATGATACCGATATATCGTTACTTATCGATGTTTTTTCTGGAACCTCTACGATATTTTTTTAATATTAAATAAATTGCTTTTGGTATGTATTTACTGAATCCAGATTTGAACACTGACATTAAGTGTTGTCAACCTTGCGCGCTGTTAGCTGGACCACTTTTTACGAAAAATATAGCATTGGCACGGTTCAGTACTAATAAAATGGAAACTAAAAAAGAAACATTGATTTTATGTAGAAAACAGTTCAACGCATTGGCGTAACCGATACGATATTTTAGGTTTTTGAAAAACAAAAATCTTGGATGAGGTGTTGGATTTGAACCATAAAACTTGAAACCACCATCCTAGCGCGCTAATTGATAGACAATTTGACATTTATATGTTGTTTGCCTACACTGTTTTTGAAAGAACGCAAACTAAAAATGGCATTGAGTTTCGAAGAAAGTTTCAATGTTGAGAAAACTGATTAAATGTTAACCCGTTAAATTATCATTTGCTAGTTGTCGGGATTCGAAAACTAAGACTTTTGTCGTCAGTAGTAATCAATATAATCAAGTTCGTCAAATCTAAAAATGCAACGTCCCATGGCAATGTGGTTAAGGCGTCCGACACTTGCACCGGTCACAAGTCACAGGCTCGAATCCAGGTCTTAAATGCTTCGCAATTTTGGATTGCTTTAAAAACAGTGTTAAAGAAGAGGAATTACCAGGAGATGGCAAAACAAGACATCGAGGATTGAGGGTAAACCAAGAGGGGTGAATGGTAGGGTGTGCTGGGTGTGACGAATGGGTGGGGTTGAATCAAGTAGGAGATTTTTTATTTTTTATTTACCACATTCCTCAACCTCTTTGCCAAGAAGAGGAATGCATTCCTCATGAGTGGAAAATTCCTCATGAGTGAAAAAACCTAATGGGTACAATTCGTTCAACTGTGTTAAACGAAATAGTAATGAAAGACCATAGAGTTAATGGTTCAGAGAATTGTATCTGTTGAGGAAGAGGAGCATTTCTACCGTACTCCCACTAAGACGACTTCGCTTGGCAGAAATAAGGTCTGACGCATGAGAAAATCTTGCTCTGAAGGAACTGATGTAGCTGGTATACAACGGATTTTTTCGATTAATGGTAAGAAGTGCTTTAGTAGGCAATGGTCAGATTTTGACTTCTACCACTGAAGAGAATTCTCATGTTTGGCAATCCTAGGATACAACGTGTATTCTCGAATGAGATTAATTGCATTGGCTCTTGAGTTGCTGCTTGGCCGACTGCTTGTTTCGTTTATGCGCTCAACTCGATGGCCATGGGCAGCCCATAAAGATCTTGGGTTAATGGTAGATGAAGTGGACGGGTTATCTCCCTCCCCATGAGAACTACCATACAAAAGATTTTTCAATTGTTTTTCTACACGGGAAACGTCCATATGGTACATGCTTTTAAATCTGTCAATATAAAAAGGTAAGAAGGATAATCGAGTTTTTAAACGGAATAATACCTCGGGTCGGTAAAAGCTGCCAATGAAAAAAAGGGCCTTTTAGGGGCTCTGAAGTCCGGATTGGTATGCTCCAAATGATGAAACCGGTGCTAGATGTTCCTCATAAGCCGATTTCTGAAAATCAATAGCCCCTCATACCTGACTGGGTTGTCGTCAAAGACATTCGTGAAACCCTCAAGCATGAGGCTAATAAGCGGAAATAGCTTAAGTCAAAGAAAATTTGTATAAATATTTACGACGAAGTTACAATCACTCTTGATACAGATTTTACCTTTGATAAGGAAGGGTATCTTTGTGAAGAAAGTTCTGTGCTTACTTGCTCACATAGGCTAAGCACTTTGACAATTCCCTCCATTAGATCCCACTGCTCAGCTTTGAAAGAGACATCTATCCAGCTCGCCAATAGTTGCACAAATTTGTAATTTAAGATCCATTATGCTCTTGAGCATTAGATATTGGCTATTCCATCTTATCACCACCTCTTGCTGCAGTTGCATTCCACTAAGTCCACCATTGTACATGCAATGCTAATTGAGGACTTCAACTGCCGTATGGCTAGAATGAAAGTAAGTCACAAGATCCCTGCACTGTTTTATAGTGGCATGTACAAGGGTGTTATTGTTAACTACCGAAATAAACGAAGTCGGAATGTGGTTAACTGAGTTGCAAAAGGCCACGCTGTGATGTATTAGGCACGAACACGAGGTTACAACACGAAATAGGGAGCGACAGGTTGTGACTCTCCACCACGACGAAAACGAATAAGACTGACCTCATTGCTGCTTCTCCCTCCGTCTTCGACTACGGCAGAAAAAAACAAAAGAAGGGTGCTAATGCGAAAATTAGCTTTCGGTGTGAAAGGGGGTGAATGAGGTGGCGGACATGTAAGGGAAGGTAACCTATTAGCAAAACCAAGGGATATTAGTTCAGCCAAGGTCAGACAAGCTCAGACTTGTCTGCCCCTCGGCAATGGCACGATCGCACACACACACACACACTCACAGACACAGACACATAAAGACAAAACGCAAATTAAAATTACATTAAACCCTGACGACTTCTGTCGTTAACAGTTGTTTGTAGTGTCAGCAAGTTAATAGCCGCTACAATGTTCGACGCATTGTCAGTAATGACACAAACTACTTTTTCGGTGATACCCCATTCAGATGCAATCGTTTCCAGCTTACTACTCAGGTTATTCGCTGTATGCGAACCGATCGTGGGGCAGGTTACCAAAACGCGTGATTCTAACTGTCCATTCACGATTGAATGGACAGTAACTGTCATCAACGGTTCCATTCGCCGAGATGGCCAACAATCTGTTGTCAAAGACACATAAGTGACAGATTGGAGTTCCAAAAACAAAGCAGCTTTAGCACTTTTGAATTCCCGGGGAATCAAAGTGTTCGCTTTGGTTGTTCTTGACGGCAGTGTAACCCGAGGATCAAGGTAATACATCATATCTTTAAAGCCTGCAAAGAGTGAGAAAGAGATAGTCAAAAACTTTGAATAGCATCAACATAGATGTCACCACATACCTCCATTCTCAACTATTTGAATGGGTTGCATATCTTTAACGATAAATCCAACGAGTTTTTTATGAAACCCTTCCATGAAAACTCCCTCAGTTGGATAGGGAACAACATCGGTGTTATTACCGTCTCTGAGACGCCGACGGCTAGTGGCCGATGGCTGGGAAACACTCGGCGCAACTTTATTATAAAAAATTCTAGTGCAGAATTCATTATAAATAGAATTCGTCAATATTTATTAAATATATCCATTTTTAACAAAGGTGTAAAAGTTGCTGCACTAGAGAGAAGGCAAACGTGTTTAATATAATGAAATAGGCAATGTTGCGAAAGGCGCAAATTTCAAAGAATTTTGAATTTCAATCACAAATTTAACATATAAATAATTGCCTAATCTAGATGAATTAGGTATTTCAGGATAGGGAATTAAATTAAGCTTAAATGAAATCAATTTCTGGACACATTGATCGGTAATTTTATAGATAACGAACGAAAAACCCCAATTTTTACTATACCCCCGAGAGGCGAGGGGCCTCCTATACTAGCGAACCTGGCGGGGAATGTTGGGACCCTTTACTGAACACCCGCCGTTTCTTCCAAGAGACTGGGATAGCGCGAGAGTGTACCTTTCCTATTATATCGTGCTAGAACGTTCCGCGCGCTTCCATCGGTAGGACCAAGCATGTCCACCTCTACTGCCTGTCAGCCTTATGTAGCCCATCACGGTCTTTACTTCGTAGTCTGTGGTTCTTCGTCGGTTCATCTTCACCCATCACGGAGACTGAAATTTGAAAAGTGGAAATTGCTAAGCAATTACGGAGTGGTTGTCAACAATATATTTAAGAATGAAGAAAAACTGAATCCATCATGCTGGGAATTTCTCATGCTGGAATTCCCAAAGATTGGTAGTGCAACAAATGTTTTCAAGAGACTTGTCAACATAGATAGATCCCAAAGACGCAGTATCATCTTAAGTATACACACATTTATTAATATTGTACAGACATTAAATAGTTTATATATTTTTTTTGCTAGCTTAGTTTCAAAGTTTAAAAAGATTATATAACAAAGCAAACAAAAAAATGGCAAATTACTTAGTACTCACGGAGGAAGACCATTTGTAGTTTTTAGCTTCAATCCATTAGTTTTCACATACGAAATAGTTTTTAATTTTACGTAATACCAAACTTGTTATCCTGTCTTGCTGTTTAGCAATTTAGAAGAGTAATCTATTTTTTAAAAATAGATTACTCTTCTAAACTAAAAGATAGCACTTTCCAACACGAAACAGATTTTTTATTATTTTATTCGGTTTCATAATTACGCTAAAAAGGTGATAAAATAGCAAGGCATTGTGAAAGTTCTCGCAGCTTTACTTTTTCATAAGGTTCACCATGAAGGGATATATTGAAATTGCCATGGTATAATAAGCTGAAGGTAGTTCCACTGGGCTTCCCCCATGTTTCTTCGATTTCAGGTTTATAAGTGGTGTTAATTGTAGGAGGAGGTTGTAGAAAGGTTTATTTTTCATTAATTACTCTTAAAACTTGAAATTTTATTACTTTGGTGTTTTTTTTTGTATGTTTGACTATCGTTAAAACAGTTAAGTTGCTTTTGTATTTGCCACGCTTCCGTACAGTTATTTTTAAAAAATTATGTCTTTCGTTTACGCACTTTTGTGGACGGATACAGTTTTGTGACAGTTCTTGCGAATATATAAACCGATGTGGGGCAACAAATTTAAAAAATTTTTGGTAACCATGTAACGAAAAAGAACAATTTTTACAATTAGATTAAGACAAGTGAACTGTTGTGCAACTGGGCGCCTAAAAATGAAACAAATCAACTGTGTTGTCTTAAGGTAATGAATAAACTAGTTAAAGGAAAATTGCTGTTTATTTAGATGTTGATGCGTACATTTCTTTGTACGAGCTGAATTATTTTAGTAAATGCCATTTTTGCATTACATTACAAAACAACTGAAACACTACTTTGGCTTGTTTTCGTAACGACTTAGATTTACATTGCTGATTGTATGTTCTCGCCCATTTTTTTTTGTTTCCAAATGTTTCCTTACGATGAGGTACTCCAAACTAATTTTCAAACAAGTTTACTGCAATTTATTGTGTAGCAAACTTGAATGTTGAATTGTTTTTCTTTCACTAAACAACCCAGTTTCTCCATTCAAACCAGTCAAGGATATTTAACCTCGCGATAATGAAATATTTACAAAAGTGCTAATTATTTGTAAAATACTTAAATCTAAGTAATCCTTTTCCAAAATATACTCTCTTCGTAGACATGTTCAACAATTACAGGCAAATTGAACATTTCTTTGGTGCAATATTTTTAACAACCAAGATCTTTACGATTTGTGGCAACAGCTTCGTAAAAACCATTCGGTAACAGTTAAAATGATGTCTCAAGGATATTTTTGCAATCTCGACATTTTAGCAGATTCTTCCGAGAGTAAAGGACATAACGACACAGATTGTACACCATGTGTTTCTAAGTTTTGACCATCAACAATCCCTTCCTAAGATCTATTCCTCTTCAGATGAAAGTTCTTTTTCCTTTAATAACAGTTCTTCTTCAGTGAGGAAACATGGATTTTCCAAATTAAAAATTTGTTGATCTGCTGTTAGCTCCATCTCATTTTTAGGGTCTTGATCAATAAACTTTTCAAAAATTCTACTTGACATAGTGCTACGGAGAAACGAGGCGATTTTCCTTTCAGTCTTACACTTTTCCAAGAGATATTCTTTGTAAGATACCAGCGATTGAAGTTGCTCTCTTTGATCGACGTGGCCGCTGGTAACAGCATCCTTTGTAGGAAAATAGATGCAAAAGAGACGGTAAAGTTGCATGAAAAAGTATATGGTTTGATGATCATTTGAGCCACCGGCATTTCGAATGATGCAAAAAAATATATAAATTGTGAAAATGTTAGATTACAACGCTATTTATCTGTGATCTTAAGTGTTGTCTCAGCTCTACGCAGTCCTGATTAAATTTCCGGCACTTACCTAGCAAGACAAGTTTTCACAAAAACGATTAATACAGGGTTGAAGATATTTTTACGCTGATCATTTTTAATATAGGGTTTAGGGTGTGCAAATGAGCGGGAGTGCCCGTAAAACGCGTACAAAGTTTCGAGTTTTACGGAACTGACGCGCTGCCCAAGCTGGCTAGAAGAGGGGTCGGGCGGGGGGGATTGCGCGTACCCATGGGAGAGGGGACAGTAAAGGGGGGTTTACCTGAGCCACACCATACGGCCCCATGTTTTCCCTTTGCCTCGCAGGTTAACGGTGGTGTAATGGTTAGCCGGTTAGCCGGTGATGGAGAAAATCCGAGGCTCGAATCTCGATCAAGTCGTTTAGGAAATCTAAGTTTTTGAAAAATTTAAATTGTTAAAAATATTCCGTAGTTGAGGGAAGTTGAAGATCGGTGGTAAATCTTCACGACCGCGACAAGATCGTGATGACTGCGGAGAGGACAAGGGGAGAAGATAGAAACGACCCAGAGCTTCCAAATGAGTATAATGTAACATTTTTAAAAAGTTCCTCGACTTCTTCGTGATGGCTAACTGTTAAAAAAGGAGGTCAACAAATTTATTAAAAACAATACAAAAAACAGTAAACCAAAAAAGGTAATAATGAAACAAAAAAAGTAAAAAGAACAATACAGACGAAATCGAACAAGAACAATAAAAACCAAATGAAATGAAATAAGAACAATAACATCAATAAGTCAATTAAAGCTGATAATCTTGGAGATGACTGGGAATTCTTCTTTGGCGTTTGGGGTGGGAGGGTTCAACAGGAGGGTGGTTGGCCTCTGGGACGTAGAGTTCGGTAAAGGTGACGGTGGGTTGATCGTCAGTGAAGAGGTAGGACCTGATGACGGCTGGTCATCATCGTTGTCGTCGGAATCAAGGTCGGTGATGTCAGCGCCGGTCTCATCCTCGATCGGTTCGTCATTCCCGTCGCTGTCTTCTGGGTCTTCCTCGAAGGTGGTGGAAATGGCCGAGTCCTGTTCGGGTTGAGGAATCCAGTTGCTGTAGTTTCCGGGAAGGACGTTCCCGTCGGCGACGCACGCGTTAGCTATTTTCATGAAGGCAACGCACGTATCAGAGTCCTCTTGGGCCGATAACATTCGCTTCATCATGGAGAGGGCAAAACACGTGAAGAGATGATTCCGCGATAGCGTTAATATAGGTATAAACTATACGATACGACAAATAATTGAAAGAAAGGTTTAATTACCCAAGACACTTTTATGCCCTCCATTCGTCCGAAATAATAGTTGTGCCAGGCGCGATGTATTGCTTGATGATGGCAAGCAACGTTTTTCGTTTCCGGTCGGGCACTATCACCAGGAAGCAGCGATTCGTCCCGCGTTCCACACCGTCAAACACCCACTCGCCTTTTTTGTAGTTCCAGCGTCGATATTTGCCTGCATGTAAAAATTAAAATGCACGAGTTAGTTAATGTGTAAAAAAAACGTTAATTAAAATTTGATTATGCTTACGTTATTTTCCGAACAAGGATTCGTCAATCTCGACGGTCTTTCCAACCCCACCAATCTGGGTGAATTGGGCAGAAAGTATCCTGTAGATTCAGGTTTTTTCCCCTTTTCTGCCTCTTTTATTCCCTTTTCTTTCTTCTTTTTCCTAAATTCCCGCTTATTTTCCTATTGCAACACCCATTTCTGCTTTTTCTACCTTTTATTTTCTCTTTGTTTCCTCAAAACACCCAGTAACATTTTCTCGTTTTCTTTAGCTTTTTTACCGCCAAAAACCTTACTTTTTAGAGCTGCCGACCCCTCGGTGAAATGTAGCCATTGCGAAATATTAATGCTCAAACCTAAATTGTTGCCTTATATATGAACTCATAGCCTTAGACCTAAGAGAAAGAAAGCTTTCGGATTCGCTCGGCATCCCAAAAGGAGATCATCATTCGATCTTTTCAGCTTATGATTTGCTCGGCGAAAAACAGAAGAAGGATTATAGTTGAACTTAGACTCTGTAAGTCCAGTCATAATCCGCGTAATCCATGATGTCATCAAGTTATAATCTTAATGTATTTAACATAACACCCCTTTCCCACTCCCCATCTCCCCCGGGAGCTTTTGGCACGCGCAGTCCCCCGTCCCCTTAACTGTGAGTCATCAACAAAGAAGTTGAGGTACACTTTAAGAATGTGACAATATACTCATTTTGTAGCTTAGGTTCATCTGTGTCTTCTTCCCTTTTCCCGTCATGACTCATCACGTTCCTGCTCGCGTTCGTGAACCATTAGTATCTACCCCACCAATGATCCTCAACTTCCATCGAGACCAGACACTTTTTAAGACTTGCTAACATGTCGACAAAAATATTTACTACGTATTGCGATTCGCTATCCATTAGCCAAGACATTGACTTATGTAGTGAAACATGTAGAGCAGCATGATATTGCAGTATTTGATGCTTTTGTATTTTTCAATTTTCAATCAATTTTTCTGAAATATTCATCTAGACTTTATCGAGATTCGAAGCACAGACCTTTCGCATCACCGGCTAACCGGCTAACCATTGCACCACCGTTAATATGCGAGGCAAAGGGAAAACATACGCGGAAAAACGAAACGCTTCGCGAATGCGTTTCTCCGCTTCCTCAACAGTGGTCCCTCCCTTAAACCAGTCGTCGACGTACAACTGCTGTTGTAATTGTCTCACGGTCTCGGGGTATTTCTTTTGAACCCTTTCAGGTGCTTGGGTATGATGGCTTTGAGAACGAACGGGCTGCATGACAGCCCGAACGGTAATCTCTTCCATCGGTATTCAATCCACCTGGGCTCTGTTTTTCTAGGGTCATCTATCCAGATGAACCGGATCGGTTTCCCGTGCTTCTGGTGGATCTCCACTTGGAGAAACGCCTGAGTAATGTCGGCTGTCCAGGCTATCCGATTTTGTCCGAATCGCAACGAGACCGCCAAGACTTCTGGGTTCAGATTCGCCCCTGTCTCCAGCGCATCATTGATGCTCGTTCTTTCTTTCAAGTGGGCTGATCCATCGAACACCGACCGTATTTTCGTCGTCTCTGCACCCACTTTGATCACCGGATGGTGAGGCAGGTAAGTGCAGGTACCGTCGAATCCTCGGTCTGCTTCTTCGATGAACCCGTCTCTGATATATTGTTGAAATATCTCGTTATATTTCAACTTATCTTCCAGCAGTGTCTAGCCCAGTAGTCCCTGCAGCTGTATCATCGCTATATTCTGGTTGGATTCGATTTTACGATGGCCGATTTTGATGGGGAACAACACCAGGGATCTCCCGTCCTCGGTTCACTGAATCGTCTCCTGATACGCTTCCAAGAATGCGGGCTCTGATCTTTCTTGTGGGGTTATCCCCATATGATCCAGACTCCAAAATTCTTTGAAGTCCGCCATCGGTCTCTGAGTGTCCACTGTCGCTGACAGCACTTGCTCTTCCGTCTTGCCGTTTTCACTTATCGTACAGAATATCAGCCAGCCGACTTTGCTCGCACATGCGACCAACCCATTGGCGCCTGGGACAGTCTTGTGCTGCATTATCGACCAGATGAAATCACAGCCAACGATAATGTCAAACTGGTTGCCTTGCTGTCCGGTTATGTAGCGGTAACCGGCTAGATCTTTCCCCTCGCTTAGTAAGATCTTTGAGAAATCTGTCGGGGTGACCTTTTTCGCATTTGCTAAGAACTTCCTCGCAATTGCTTTGATCTTTATCTCTCGGGCGTCCTTGTTTAGTCCCGTTAGTTTGAGACTGAATATCGCGTGGTTTTTGCCCGCTTTATTCTGGTCGCCAAACCCGTTGACCGCCAGGTATTCCGCCCTTACTTTCTCTGCTCCTACTCTGGTCACCGTGTCCTGATGGACAAACGTTCTCTCGCTTCCAGAGTCAATCAGACCGACTATGGTTATTTTGTCACCGGTGTTCCCCTTGAGGTACGCCATGAACGTTGGCAACACTCCCGTTTTCGATCTAGTGGAAATCGTCAACGTGCTGGTGTCTATCGTCACCACCTTTGAAGGTCTTTGAGGGGAGAATCCTCTGTTTCTTGCGAAAGTGGTCGTATATTCCCCCGCCCGTGGTTTCGCCACGCATACGGAGGGACAATGTTCTGTATTCCCGCTGTGTCGGCACGGAATCCGCGAGATGCAGTGTTCCGTTCGGTTCGACCGGGCTAGGCAACGGCCGTCTTTCTCGCATGTCGCCCTTCTTCGAGCCGACGACCTTTGATTGCAGATGTGGTGCAAGTGGGGTTTTTGGAAAAAGAAGCACAACATGCTTCTGTTTCCGTTGTTCGATGTCGTAGCTGCCGACTCTGGCACGGGCTTCCCGCTACAACTCGTC
Source organism: Daphnia magna (assembly GCF_020631705.1). Taxonomy (NCBI): domain Eukaryota; kingdom Metazoa; phylum Arthropoda; class Branchiopoda; order Diplostraca; family Daphniidae; genus Daphnia; species Daphnia magna. Next base: position 3,340,904 of record NC_059188.1, read on the forward strand.
GACAACACTTCATCCTCTTCTTTGTGTCTTATCTCCCTTTTCAGGGCCTTCAATATCTTTGAGAACGTACGTTCCTCATCGTCCCACCTTCATTCGTCTTAGTGTACACTCCGAGGCTGACTAACGCCGCAACGGTATTTGTGAGCCCATCGTGAAGTTTCTACCACTGCGGTAGAACTGAAGTATTGCTCAACCGAGTGTTCTTAGTTGACCAAGCCGCCTTCCAACTTCCCCACGCTGCTATTTCTCCATTAAACACCGGAAGAGGCAACGCTAGGCAATTGACGAGCGTCGTAGTCGTCGGCGCAGAATCTCGTTTTTGAGATTCCGCCAACTGATCCAACACCACCATTTCTCCCAGCGCTATATCTAGCTGCTCGTGGTCGCTCACTCTCTCTTCTGCCGTCGAGATCTCCGCTAGCTTCCGAGTGATCTCCTCTATTCTTTCGTGTCTGGTCTGAGCTTTGAGTGTATTCACTCGTCGCTCCCCTTTGTCTCGTGACGACTTCACCACAAGAGCAGCACCCATTAATTTAGTCAACAGGGTATATCGTTCGGCCGTCAACTCATCTCTTGTCTCACAAGAGGTGGTTGCCGCCGACGTGCTGCTGGAGGTTCGGCTTCTCGCCGTTGCTCCTTCCTCCATGGAGTTTCCCATGGTTCCGGTGGTCTCCCTTTGCTCTGTCTGTCGAGTCTGCCTCAGCTCAATAAGGAGATCTTCCTTGATTTTTTTCATCGCTTTGGTGGACTCGAGTATGACTTGCTTTGTCAGCGAGTCGTCTTGCTGGAGTGACCCAATAATGACTCTTTCTCGGGCATCCATCTCGTCTCGTATTCTCTTTGTCCATTCCTTGAAGTTGTTTTCTACCACCGAATGTCTTTGATTTATCTGGGCCTCTACCTGCGGGAAAAGCAAACTGATTCTGAGCACCTCCACTTCTAGAGTCTTTGCCTTTCCTTCGAGCGCTGATATCACAGCGTCCTGCCTCTCGGCCGTCTCGCGTAATTCTAGCTCTAGGTTCCATGCTCATTATTATTATTTTTTTTTTACCGAAAAATTTAATCACTTATGACACGATAGTTTCTTAAACGTAACAACATTTCAGGGTCTTTTCAGGTGAAATAAGGGCTCTGCGGGGATTTTAACACCACGTATTCGTCGTCCGACGTGGATATCCCGTGCTTGCGGAATTGTTTGGCTAGCCTCTCGGATGTTCGTTTCCCTGACGGGATAGTCTTGTTTCGGCTACCTTTGCTTGAACGGGGTGTTTCCCCGGGCGTCTCTTTCCGTGAGTGTTTTCTGCTGCTTCTGGATTTGGATGATTTTGACGAGCGTACCGGGGTCACCAAGATGGCTTCGGGAGCCGGAGTGAACGGTCCGGTTGAGGCACAACCTCCGGAAGCGGCTGAATTTGTAGTACCGCCGGTGTGACAATTTGCGAGGGGACGTAAGGCTCCGGTGCCTTGGCCGCAAGTCTCCTGGCGGCTGACAACTTGGCGAGCTCCTCCTCTCTCTGCTCTAACGCTTCTTTTTCCCGCCGAAGCAGGCAGGTTTGCTGCAAGTACAGGGCAGTCAACGCCACGTTCTTCTCCTTGCGCTGGGCAATAACAATCGCAAGGGCGTGCTTCTCTTTCACCCGCTGAACGGCCTCAAGTTCCACCCTCTCCTTGTCGTTGAGAAACTTTAGATCCTGCTCTGCCGGTCTAGCATATGGGGCGAACCGGGCTGGAGGCGAGATCCTGGGTTTGGATGGTGCTGAGGTTGCGCATGGGAATGGTTCCCTAAGCCCGAGGGGCAGAAAGACCTCTCTCGGGACAACGCGATCAAGCCCGACCCAAAGAGAGTGGAGGTTGTTCCCTTCAAGCGCCCGTTCAAACGAGCGGTATACCGCTTGGGGGAACGGTTATTGTCTTACACTGCAAGCAGAAATACCAAGAAAAGAAAAAATGTTAATTGTGGTGACTTTTTTCTAAGTCCTCAACGGAGAAATTGCAAAATTTCGAAGTCCCAGCTGAAAAATATTATTTTTCGGCGTCGTTTCGGCGTTTCGGAGTCCTAACTTTTTTCGGATTTTGACGAATTTTTTAACACTGGTTTCTCCGGTTCGAAGGACCAATTTTAGGATTTATTTCCCGTAGGGCCAGTTAACTGCTGGCGCAGATGATCAGTCGGGACTTACGGGGGTGAGCCTGCCAGACTGTTATGAATTATGACCTTCGCTCGGTTAACCTTTTGACTAGTGCCGTAGCACGATTCAGGAACCACAGCTGTCACCTTTATCGGGCTGCGGCCGATAACTACTACACCGTTGTCTGATTTCTTCGAGCGTCCAATCCTGGAATAGAGGGCAACAGTTGCTGATGATGTTCCCTACCGGTTATCGATCGGTAACCTTCCTGAAAACCCTACGGGAACTGAACCTTTACTCTGGCGGGATGAGCTCTGCAGGCTGCGCCCCAATGAGCTCAACCCTAACGTCGTTTCTTTCACCCTCAACAGGTGTCTCCATATATATGGAAAAGTACTCAGGCAGTTCCAATATAACTGTCTCGCACTTCAGCCTCTCAACTACGGCTCTTGCGAGCCGTAGGCCGTCTTAAGTTGTTTGCCTCCGCTCATCGACTTCCCTATCCTCGGTGGTGCGGCGATCCACTGAGGATGACAAGAATGACAAGACAGACAAGACGTGAAGAAAATATGGCAAAGAGTAAAAAAATGGGTAGGAGAGTGAAGAAAATAGGGATAAGAGTGAAGAAGAAAATGAAGAAGAGAGTGAAGATACGGCGGATAGTGAAGAAAATAGAGCTAAGAGTGAAGAAGAAAATGAAGAAGAAAATGAAGAAAATAGGGAGGAGAGTAAACACAATAGGGAGAAGTGTGAAGAAGGAAGTGCAGAAATTAGGGAAGAAAGTGAACATGAAAGTGAAGAAGAAAGTGGAGTAAATAGGGAGAGTGAAGGGGAAAGTGAACAAAGTGAAGGCGACGTGACTCTCGATAGACGAAGCCGTCGGCGTTGCCGTTCACCGTCAGACACGCTTTCTCCAGGACGTCGTCGGGCACACCACCGTTCCGCCGAGAGCCAATCTCTATGTAGAAGTCCTTGAGATGATGTATCAGAAGAAGATGTAACGAAGAGTGATCTTTCGTTGGGTGAAGAGACAGTTGATCTATTTTGATCACTGGGTGCTCATCTCGTCAACGTTAACGCCACCGTCTTACACGTAAGTGGTGGAAACTTGTTTACAAGGCGGAAAGAAGTAAGTAAAGCTCCGATGTTTTACTTTAATAATGGTTCTAACATGGTATTGTACTAATCTAGGTTAAGTAGTATCCTTGTTGACCGAAAACATGGATACAACTTTTGGTCAGGAAGGTATTGAGCGATGGTATTCTTTACCGGTGTAACCATCGGCAAAAGCTCAATCCTTGTAAATGCTCAATTTTGCAATCAGGTAACTACCTACTAATAAATTTTGTTTATTTGCCTTGATATTTACCTTTATATTTACTTTGCAGGCATTAAAATCATCCAGCGAGGACATCAAATTGCCTCCTATCCCAAACAAGCAAATGTTTATGAATCCCAAGTTATTTACAGGGACGATAAGCGTGAGGTCTTGAAATGTAAGGGGAAATCAGCAAAGGCCATTACTGACCCAATCAGCGCAGCGCATTTTGCCTCAAACAGACGCATGAAACTTGTGAATAGAAAACAAGTTTACAAATCAGTCAACATGGCCAGGTATTTTGTACTGTTTTCAAAGATTAGCTATTATACCTTTGTTACAGACTAAAATTTCGCTAGAGCTAAGACACGTCCGGTCAACCCCAAAACGCTCGATTTTTCATTTGAAGACGATGGAATTCCGGATGGACTTACCTTTCATGACATGGTGACCGGAAGAAGTAAGAACATAATATATTGAAATAAGAAACATATAATATAATAATAAATAACTATAAACAATAACTGCAGCTATTTTAACAATTTAAATAATCTATCAAACAATAAAATTACAGGTAGCATCATGTGCCGACACAAAGTTTGTTATACAATCAAACAGGCACGGCTGTTGAAAACTTAAAAAAGATGGTACATGGATGATACGTTTAGCATCGTCAAGAAACCATTCATGCAGATGTGGACGATTGAAAATGGTGCCATTAATCTTTGTCTCATGTCCAGCAGAACACAAAAGGATTACATACGTTTTCTGGAACACATTAAAACTGTTACTATCGAAAACAGGTGAAAATTATTGTAACACTACGTTGTATTCGGGGGCAACAAGAGTAAGACGATACAAGCGATACAAGATTACACGATGACTATATATGGGGGAAACTCTGACGTCATACGTCCGGTTGTACTGAATACCAGCGGGATCACATAACGTGGTCATTGACCACGTGAAATTATTTACAGTTGTTAAACTAACACTTCCTTGTGTTACTCCTTACTTTATTGTTACAGGTTCGACCTGAAAGAATCTGTGGTTGATTTTGAGAAGGCAGTATGGTTGGCCATCGAAAAAGAGTTTGGTATTGGTGTCCGAATATTTGTAAGTGGGTTCCATTGGACCCAGTGTATTTTTCGACACGTTAAATCATTAGGTTAAATTACTGAATAATCAAAAAACAATTAATAAATAACAAGTGTAAATAAAATATATTTTAATTATGTGATAGGTTTGACAAGAGCAAACCGTAACCGTAGAGACACGCTAATTCGGGGGATTTGCAAGTGAGTTTTTAAATATATATATAACTACAAGTATAGCTATAAACTAAAAACTAGAATTTTTTGCAAGAAATTGATGTCTCTGCACCTCCTACCGCATGGAAAAATTTCAACTGTCTTTGCAAATTGAAGATCGTGTTGCTGTGGAATTGAAAACCGGGAGCAGCGGAAAATGATACGAAAGCTGTGTGATTACATGGAAAACACTTGGATCGACAGCTTGCTTTGGCCTCCTAAACTTTGGTCAATCTTCATGCAAGAGGTATTAAACAATCAATATAACTTTAAACGCTTAATTATAAATATAAAAATAACTATTCTGACAATCAATATAATATAATAATAATAATAATAACAATCAATATAACTTTAAACGATAAATTATAAATATAAAAATAGCACTTTTAATCTTTTTCAGGTTCGAACCACCAACGATGTTGAGGATTGGCACAAAATTGGTGCCGAAACCGACCGTTTTTTTAATGTAAGAGTACGTGTGGTTTGCATGGGGTGCCAAATACGAAGAAATCAAAGTGCCGAAAAAAAGTGCCGAAATAGGTGGCAACCAAATGATGTAATATCTATTTCAGTGGAAAAGGTAAACGTCATATCTATTGCATCTTAAGTTGCTGCAAAGCTCTTTTGAAAAAAAAATTCAATTACAAAGGTTTCCTGAAGAGAAAACAATCATACGGCTACCTTTCTTTTCTCGGGCAAGTTTGGTTTGTCAACTTATTCATTTCTACTTCGTCCATTCATGACATCAAATGCATTATTCAACAGTCTGACCATTATAACCGTTGGCTTAGTGTCTTTAAATGATTCAAGTTGAATTGAAATCTAAATATAATTTTTTGCCATGTATTTGGAAAAATGTGTACATGACAATTTTGGAACCATTCCTGAGGGAATGGTTCTCATCTCTTCAGTATTATACAGTTTCATTCTCATCTCTTCAGTATTATACAGTTTCTTGAAATGCTCCAACTGAACATGTTCTCCTTGATACTGTAATGCTTAAGAAAACGTTGAAATCGTTATATAGTGTTTCTTTCAAACGTTATGTAAAACTATTTACCTCTACATATTTGTGTTTGAATATGTGATTCCGAATACATTTCATTATGTGTGGGACATCAAAAAGAAAGTAAATTTTTTCGTTTGGTTCCGTAGGAATTGTAATTGATTACTGTTAGATTGTTGAGTCTGGGTAGCTAATCACGAGATTAACTAATTGCATTCAGCGAGACGAGCACTTAGCTTCCAAACTCTTGCTGAACCGAAGGGAGACTCCCTCATTTCGGCCCGCTGCTTCGTACAGTCTGAGCCACGCGACATATCGCGGTCATAAACGTAAACACACAATAACACGGTAACTCCTCCCAAGCTGTCACGCAATAACACAAAAAACCGCAACCACACTAGGTCGTGACAGCTTTTACACGAAGAAACAAGAAACACAAGCAAGCTGTAATGAATACGAGAGTTTACACGCATACAGAGATATGTTCGCGGCTTCCATGGAGACAATTATCCTCGGCTTCCGACTACGCCTGCTACGTCACGGGGCTGGGTGATGGGCGCGAAGCACGGTATTGCCGTTGTCAACGCGAGCGTTGGTTCCATCCGTGTCCAACTCTTCCGTGGCCTGAGACGCGTCACCTTGCCCGTCGATTCCGTTGTCGACCGCCCGATCCAGGGCTCCACCGTCACAGCTGTTGCCTCTGTCGGCTTCAACTAGGCGACGCAGGAATCACCGGTTTTGCCACAGCACGCTACCACTCGCGAATTTGACGCGATATGCGTGATAACGCCTGATTGCCACGACGACTCCTACGTGGCTCCACAGCTTCGAAATAGGGTCCTGCACGCGTACATTTGTGCCGATTGGTAAAGGGGCAAGGCTGTGCGAGTGAAGATCGTACCGCATCTTGGAATCGGTGGTTGTGGCTGCCTGGCGATCCCTCGCATCCATGATAGACTTCCAACACGTCGCATACGCCAAACGATGCGCCGGGACAATTGAACGGAACTGGTGTCCAAATACCATTTTTGTGGGCGAAAGGCCATTCTCACGGGTGGTATTTCTGTATTCCAGGAGTCCCTGCTGGAACTCCTCGGTGTCCAAGTCTCCGGAAGGGGACATTTTTTCAACCAGCTCTTTGACGGCCTTGACCGCCGCTTCAGCATGGCCGTTACTTTGGCTGCAGTTTGGTGTGGAATTGCTGACAGCGACTCCTCATTGTTCCATCGCGGCCCGGAAAACGCCAGCGTCAAATTGGGGCCCGTTGTCGGATCGAAACCGCATTGTGACGCTGAGTTTTAAAAAAATTTGATGACGGCGTGCAACACTTCCCGCGCGGTCGGGTCCCGTTTCCACCTGTGAACTACCGGCCATCCGGACAGGCGGTTGGCATAAACTAGCACGTGCAGCCAGCCCGACTGGAATAGATCCAACGAAACATCTTCGAACACGTGCGTCTGCAGGGGGTCGAAGATGTCGGGGGGTATTTCGAGTGTCGTGATCTCATTAGTAATGACCGGCCAGTATACCGTCTGTCGCGACCACCTGTTTCTCTGCACGATCCCCTGATGGGCCGCATGGAGTTTCTTTAAGTCGCTTCTTTGGATCGCCTGGGGTATTAAAATGCGGTTGCCAAACAACATGATACCGTGATCCACCGACAACTGGTGTCTGATGCCCCAATAGATCCCAACTGCTGCTGGCGCGTGGTCTTGTTTTTCGGGGAAGCCGGGCTCGATTGGTGAAATTAGCACGGAGTAATCCCCGTCCTCCGCAGCTACCGCGCGGATCTCGTCAACTAAGGGGTCGGTTAGGTAGGTATGAGCGTCTGGTGCGTCCGATGTGCCTAAATCCATTTCCTCCCCGGAGGAGATGGATGTGATCCAGGTAATGATGGTTTGATGGGAGAATGCTGTGACATCCATATTGGTAGCTTCGTCGTCAGGAGGAGGGTCGTTTACTGTCGCCCGGGACAGGGCATCTGGGATAGCGTGCTCCCTTCCCTTGAGCCAGACGGTTGTGAAGATGTAAGGGGAAAGGCGTTCTTTCAGGCGCTGGATTTTCGGGTTTTCCATGGCATCTAGGGTGTAATTGTTTAAAATAGGAACTAGCGCTTGATGGTCCACCACTAGCGTGACAGTCGGGAGGCCCGTCAAATATAACTTGCATTTCCGAATGGCCCATTCGGCCGCTGCCAGTTCAAGTTCAACAATTGCATAGTGTTACTCGGTGTCCGTGCACCAGCGGGAGTTCGCATCGATTAGTCGCCACTGTTCATCGTATTTTTGCAAGAGGCCGTACCCCATCCCGTATTTTCGGGGCGCATCCACCTGAAGGGATGTCTCCCGTGACGGGTCAAAGTGGACCAGGATAGGGGGTGCTAACAGCGCCATATTGACTGCCTCAAACGCCATCTCATGGTCGGTATTTCAGATATAGGGGTTCCGCGAGCTTAGCAATGGGCGGAGCGGTCCTTTGGCGGCGGCGACATCCTGCGAGAATCCAGCAAGTTGCTCCACGAGTCCTATAAAGGATCGGAGTTCCGCTATGTTGTTTGTGCGCGGGAAACGGGAAATAGCCTGCATCTTACTGGGGTCGGCGGTGATGCCACCATGTTGAATCTCGCATGCCACCCATGATACCTTTAGCTGAGCAAACTAAAACTTCTCCAGGTTGAGGGTGATGCCAGCCTTCCGGGCCGCTTGGAGGAGACCACACACTCTCTTCACATGTGCTGGGAAATCCTTGTCAAAACGGAGTAAATTGTCAGCGACGCCCACGGTATTTATTTGATCGACAAAAGCCATGTCCGCCCGACGACTGTATTCGTCGCCCGAACAACTAAGTCCCATGGACACCCGCTGATATTTGAATCGTCCCCAAGAGGACATAAATTCGGGAGGATTTGGCTAGACGGGTGTAGGGGAATCTGACAATAGTCATTTGCGGCGTCAAAGCATGTGAAAAAATGCGCTGCTCTGTCAATTTCCGCAACAGCGTCCCTAGGTGTTCGAGTGGGCTGGGTGGGTCGCCGAACGAAACGATTGAGGTGAGTATGGTCCACGATGATTCGTAGCTTTCCGTTAGAGCGACGAAGGACCACTAGTGGTGTCAACAATTCAGTGGCTTCCTCTACCGGGACAATTTATCCCTGCTCCACGTAGTCGTCCAGCAGTTGTTTTACCTCCAGTCTATCGGCAAAGGGTATGGGACGGGCAACGTTAACATAGCCCACATAACACAATTCAGTTCATCGGATGTCCGACAGATGTCGAGGTCGGATGTTGAGTACATCTTTTTTATATCCGCTGGACAGCCCGACATCCGATTTGGATGTTCTATGGATGTAATTTTTTTTTGTATTGACCGCCCTCAACAGCGCCGTCGGACTTTTTAAAGATATCCGAACGGGCTTTCATTTGGCTATAAATATGACATGTATTGGACCTCTAATCTTGAAAAACCATTCGGCTTTAGCTGGATTCGATTTCGGGGTCTCCAACACCACAGTCGAACTGTTTTCCACTACAGATACAATAATTATCATTTTCGAACAATCCAATCGAATTGTTGTAAAACACTTGAGTTTTTTTCGATAAAAAATCACCAACAAGATTTTTAAGAAGTCAAGATGATGTCGAACTTGGGTTAAACCAGAAGTGTATCAACTGCAATTAAACAATTTATGCTAAATATTTTTTAAATTTTAAACTTCAGCATGATTTATTAAGTTTAAAGTAGTTTTTTATTATTTAAAATTAAAATCCTATCATAAGTATACTTGTTTCGAATATTATTAAATGCCGAATAATATATATTTTCTGTAAGTCAATTTCCAAGGACTTGGTTCCCGTAAGCTAAATGGAAAGCCTGTGCAAACAAACTCACGACTTACATATATTTTATTCATTTTTTGTAATAAATTTAAAAATAAACCATGCGGCAAATTGATAACTACTCCTTTATTTCTTAAATTTTTCGTATTAAATGTTGGACTTAAAATAAAAATACGTTCAAGGGAAAAATTTTAACACGGTTAAGTTCTCCCTTTTTGCAAACAAATAAATTTTGACAATTAATAATGAAACTTAGCGATCGGCCCCAATTAGCTCTAATCGAGTTAACCGCCCCGCACCGATAAAGTGCATTCGGGGCTGAATTGAGGTGCCAATTTTTCAACCGGGGCGGTGCCGGAAAACAATTTAGGTGAACCCGTTGCCCCGATGCAATTTTAAAAAATGCCGTTCTTTCGTTGGCGGGTAGAACGAGCTATTATCGGGATTGTTATCGGATCGATCGGGTGAAACAGTCAATTGATTATGTTTTTTTGCATCGATAAATCGATTTGTTGCAATCGGGGAAGCTTCCCTGATTAAGTACCTCGATTAAACCCCACTTGAATTCGGGGAGAAGAATTTTCCACCCTGAGCCACGCCTCGATGGCTCAAAATGAGAAACCCGATTGGACAAAAAACGCCCTGACTGGCTCGAGGCCGATCCTTAAATGAAACAATTGAAAATCTCCTTGGCCGTTGGAAGGAGGTCCGTAGCATATAATTTTCGCACATCCATTGCCCTTCCAAGGTGTCTAGCCGACGGACACCTCCGGAACTACCCATTGAGTACATGGATATCTAAGGGATGTTCGTCCATGATTCACACATCCGACAGCAGAAATGTGCTATATCCCATGTAGCACAGGATATTCTGGGGATGTCCATTTCAAATCCAACTTGTCCCATCCATCATGGATATTTACCGGACATCCATTTGATGTCCGGTTCTAACTTGAAAGTGGACATAGTTATAGTATATGGGATAGTCACATCCATCGGACGTCCCTGAAAGACATAAAAATACCCGAGGGATATCTCATGTCTGCTTTTTGGTTTACAAAGAGTTAAACACAATCATTATAAAATCATAGGGTAAGTAGCCTTTCCGTGAACGAAATGTCGTGCTTTGCAAGAGAGTATTTCGCCAGTCGGGTTGCCGCAGGGGAAAATTTGAACTTACCCCGATTGCCCCGACGCCATTTTTAAAAATGGCAAAGTAAGACGAAACATTAAAAACGGGCGTGATTGGCCTACAAGTACCAATGTAGCTGTCGTCAGAGTTCAAACTTCAAAGTTGGGTCGGGTTAGTGATCGGGGCGATCAGGGCAAGTTCACCAAATTTAATCATAATTATCGGTATTGACTCGATCGATACATAATCGATCGAGTCATTATGTAAATAAATTGATTGTGATCTATGGTTGCATTCCCGATTACCATCTCCGATTTAAAATCCCAATAGAGTTTGTGGCGCAAACATTTCCACCCGGCGTTGATTCTTTGTAGTTTACATTTTTGATCATATGAAATTTTCCACTTTTTTCTTTTGCAGCAGCAATCCCCAGATGCAGAAAAATGCTTCTTTAAACCGAATCATATTCTTTAAAAATTTTTGTAAAGTGTAATTTTCTATCACTAGTTTACTTTGAATGTTCTTCTTGTGTAATTAAATTTCTGTGTTAATCTTTAGGGTTTAAATAGATATCGTCTCTAAAAGTTTGTATAAATTGATATATGATATCTAGCAGTGTTTCGGATTTTTTTTTCCAAATCAAATCCAAATCCAATCAAATCCAAATCCTCCCGGATTTTTAAGGGATTTGGATTTGCCTCATTTTTCAATGGCTTGGATTTGGATCGGTTTTGATCCCCACAAAAAAAACCCGGATTTTTTCAAATCAAATCCAAATCCTTTATAAAGATTTGTTTCGGATTTTTTTCCAATTTAGAATTTTTTTCCTGTACCACCCAGCCACTGTTTAGTATTTACCTTTCTTGTCGTCTGCAGACTTTGCACTTGATCCTCTTACCTCCATCGTGTGTAAGACCAGACATTTACTCTTTACCGTTTTATTAGATTGAAAAATTTCGTGAATTCGTCATCGTATATTAAAACTATTAGAAGGTAAGGAATGCTACCAGTTAGCCGTTTTTTCCACTAGGCACTAGGCAGCCATATCTTTATTTTATGGTCACTAAAAAATAGTTATTGTGACTCTTGTACTTACATTTCTAATCTTTTTGGTATTTTTTGTTAGTTTCATGACTTGCATCTAAATGCAACGACGATCCCGTGCCCATAAAGGGGCCAGCCTTACCAACAGGGCTAGCTCGAGTTCGATGCCAGAACCTAGAGCTGATAATGAAGAAGATGATTGTGAAACACTCGATGAAGCTTTATTAGGTATTTAAAACCATCTTAATTATGACACGTTTAATATTAACTACAATTATTTTTATTATAAGATGAACCTGAGTCTGAAACTAAATCTGAAGCTGCACCTCAGACTCCAAAAGACTCGGTGGCCATGCCAGATAGCCAATGTGTGAAGTGGCCAGCTTCTCGCTGCCACTTCTATTCAAACTGGAGAAAGACTAAGGAGCGAGTCTATGCAAAGTGCAACCTCTGCCTTGACAACAAGAACCACGTGGGCATCAAGAGCTCATTTTCCAACTTTATTCGACACCTCCAAAGATTCCACAAAGAAGAATGGGATTCTTTTGAGTCCTCTAAAAAGTCGAAGCAACCATCAATCAGGTCATTTGTCTCCCCTCGAGTTCCCAGCCGTGGAAGGAAGGTGCAGCTGGATAGGCTTCTGTGCCAGATGGTGATTACGGACAATCTTCCGCTCAATATTGTCAGGAGGCAAGGCTTCGAACGGGTCTTTAGCACCGCCACGAACATTGCATCGGCTAAAAGAAATTGCATTAAGCCTCCTCTCTTCGCGAAAATGCTTTTCATAAAGCGAAATATGAAACTTATGAGTCCTGTGACTCCTGTCAAACACAAATGATGAATTGTGGCTAACTCTTTTTTTTTGCTCTTTTCACCATTGTCAGTCAGAATACTCAGAAATAAAAAGATTTAATCCAACTTAAGAAATCAAAAGGAACCTGTTATTATAGTTCTAAAAAAATATGGATTTTGTAAGAAATCAAAATTCGAACAGACTTTTTAGCAAAACTTCTATTAAAAAGTAAACTAATCCAATTAAGTCTTGGGTTTTTATTTGATATTAAATTAGGGATTAAAGTCAAAATAATTAAAAGGAAATTTATAAAATTTTTACCCTGACACAGGAATATGTAGAAGAACTTGTATGTAACTATGTGTTACATGTTGCAATCATAAAATTAACAATTGATTGTAAATTGGATGGGATTTGTATCGGATATAGATCGGATTTTCTCAAATTTAAAATGATTTGGATTTGTATTTGATTTGGATTGGATTTTGCTGATTTTTTCGAGCTTAGGATTTTGAACGGATTTCAAAACACACGCAATGATTTGGATTTGAGTCAAATCCGGCAAATTAAGAAAATCTGAAACACTGATGTCTAGTCTAACGACAATAATTTTGTTACAAAATTATGATATTATCACATGTTTATGATACTTTGAGATTGTAAAGACTGTTGGTTTTCATGATCTGTTTTCATCACATTCAAAGATTTTGAATTGTCAACAGCTTAATTATATCAATGGTCGCATGGCTTAGATGGCAAAGCGCCTGCCTAGTAAGCAGGTGATCACGAGTCCGAGTCTCGTTGGGACCTATTAGTAAATTCTTGTGTTGTTAAATTTTTGTGTTAATCTTTATGGTTTAAATAGAAATCGTCTCTAAAAGTTTGTATAAATTGATATACGATATCTAGTCTAATGACAATAATTTTGTTACAAAATTATGATATTATCACATGTTTATGATACTTTGAGATTGTAAAGACTGTTGGTTTTCATGATCTGTTTTCATCATTCAAAGATTTTTAATTGTCAACAGCTTAATTATACTATGGTCGCATGGCTTAGATGGCAAAGCGCCTGCCTAGTAAGCAGGAGATCACGAGTTCGAGTCTCTTTGGGACCTATTAGTAAATTCTTGTGAGTATTAATTTCTTTGTGAATCTTAAGGGAAGAAATAGATATCGTCTCTAAAATTTTGTATAAATTTATATACGATATCTAGTCTAATGACAATAACTGTGTTACTAAATTATGATATTATCACATGTTTATGATACTTTGAGATTGTAAAGACTGTTGGTTTTCATGATCTGTTTTCATCACATTCAAAGATTTTTAATTGTTAACAGCTTAATTATATCAATGGTCGCATGGCTTAGATGGCAAAGCGCCTGCCTAGTAAGCAGGTGATCACGAGTCCGAGTCTCGTTGGGACCTATTAGTAAATTCTTGTGTAATTAAATTTCTGTGTTAATCTTTATGGTTTAAATAGATATCGTCTCTAAAAGTGTGTATACATTGATATACGATATCTAGTCTAATGACAATAATTTTGTTACAAAATTATGATATTATCACATGTTTATGATACTTTGAGATTGTAAAGACTGTTGGTTTTCATGATCTGTTTTCATCACATTCAAAGATTTTTAATTGTTAACAGCTTAATTACATCAATGGTCGCATGGCTTAGATGGCAAAGCGCCTGCCTAGTAAGCAGGTGATCACGAGTCCAAGTCTCGTTGGGACCTATTAGTAAATTCTTGTGTAATTAAATTTCTGTGTTAATCTTTATGGTTTAAATAGATATCGTCTCTAAAAGTGTGTATAAATTGATATACGATATCTAGTCTAATGACAATAATTTTGTTACAAAATTATGATATTATCACATGTTTATGATACTTTTAGATTGTAAGTAAATTCTTGTGAAATTGAATTTCTGTGTTACTCTTTAGGGTTTAAATAGATATCGTCTCTAAAAGCGATTCAAAGATTTTTAATTGTCAACAGCTTAATTATATCAATGGTCGCATGGCTTAGATGGCAAAGCGCCTGCCTAGTAAGCAGAGGATCACGAGTTCGAGTCTCGTTGGGACCTATTAGAAGATTCTTGTGTAATTCAATTTTTGTGTTACTCTTTAGGGTTTAAATAGATATCGTCTCTAAAAGCGTGTATAAATTGATATACGATATCTAGTCTAATGACAAAAATTTTGTTACAAAATTATGATATTATCACATGTTTATGATACTTTGAGATTGTAAAGACTGTTGGTTTTCATGATCTGTTTTCATCACATTCAAAGATTTTTAATTGTCAACAGCTTAATACACCAATGGTCGCATGGCTTAGATGGCAAAGCGCCTGCCTAGTAAGCAGGACATCACGAGTTCGAGTCTCATTGGGACCTATTAGAAAATTCTTGTGAATATTAATTTCTGTGTTAATCTTAAGGGAAGAAATAGATATCGTCTCTAAAAGTTTGTAAAAATTGATATACGATATCTAGTCTAATGACAATAACTTTGTTACAAAATTATGATATTATCACATGTTAATGATACTTTGAGATTGTAAAGACTGTTGGTTTTCATGATCTGTTTTCATCACATTCAAAGATTTTTAATTGTCAACAGCTTAATTACACCAATGGTCGCATGGCTTAGAGGGCAAAGCGCCTGCCTAGTAAGCAGGAGATCACGAGTTCGAGTCTCGTTGGGACCTTTTAGTAAATTCTTGTGTAATTAATTTGCTGTGTTAATCTTTAGGGTTTAAAAAGATATCGTCTCTAAAAGTTTGTATAAATTGATATACGATATCTAGTCTAATGACAATAATTTTGTTACAAAATTATGATATTATCACATGTTTATGATACTTTGAGATTGTAAAGACTGTTGGTTTTCATGATCTGTTTTCATCACATTAAAATATTTTTAATTGACAACAGCGTAATTACATCAATGGTCGCATTGCTTAGATGGCAAAGCGCTTGTCTAGTAAGCAGGAGATCACGAGTTCGAGTCTCGTTGTGGTGATCCGTCACCAGGAGGCGGTAGGGGAGCAAGAGAAAAGAGGCAGACGTCGGCGGAGCGGCATTCACGTCGAAAAAAGGATTGAAAGTTGAAAGTGTGTAATTTTCGTGAGTGTCTTTTCTGAAGAAATAAAACCTGGAAATTCTGCCTCTTCAACCCGTGTTGGTCATTATTACCTTCCCTAGCAGAGTGGGCGTATTTTATATGGTGCCGAAACCCGATTACGAATAATACAGGGAACCTATCGAAGTCTCTCGCCGACGTGTGGCGGCCATTTTTCAGTGCAGCCAACAAGTAAGCTTTTCTTTAACTTTTCGAACAATTCGAATGAACTCGAACATATCAAAACAAACACGACGAACATCGAACCCCCACAATTCGAACTAATTCGGTCTCAGTTTTTCGTACAATATCGCTGCCACCGAGCATGTATTATGCCTTGATCGAAACTACCATCCCAATCGCCCCACTATCTGTCTCGTGTATTTGATTATCCAGTTGTTCTATACTATAACCTCCAGCTGATTTCTCGCACTGACCACTCATTATTGGCTATACAGCTGCCCGACTAAGAAATCCCGATATCGAACTTGTATGCCTGATAGTCTTTGTCTCGAACAACTTAAGTATTTATTTAACGCTGTTTCAATAATTTAGGCCATCAACTAATTGTACTTTGCTTATCGTAGACTTAGTGGCCTGGCCAGATATTAATCTCGTCGCCAGTGTCGCCACCTATTCGAAACCTTTGTCGAACTGCAACTTTGCGAGAAAAATTGCGCCATGAAAATTCTTGCAGCATCAGTCTCGAACTGCACTGCATACAGTGTCCCGTAAATTTAAAATAACTTTTCGTTACCATTACCCTAATAACAAGTCACCTTCGTTTACAGACGCCGTAAATAAGGACCAAGTTGAATCAGAATTCTACTACCGAACAACTTTCTGAACAGTCCCAATAATATCGTTTTCCCATTCGAACTATTTGGATTTGGACATTTGATTCGGTTGCCATCCTTTCACGCTTAGCTCGAACCCCAATCGAACTCTCGAGCAAGCTTACGGCTTAATCGAAGCATGGCCGACGAAAACGTTGTTGACCCGACCGCCCTATTCGGCATGCGAACAAATGCCAAGCGTAGACACACGAACCTTTTGCGGCAAGCAAGAGAGTTAATAAACATCAACGCCACGCGAGAAGAATTCGAAGCATTCATGCCAACTCTCGAACTGGCGCACAGTAATCTCGTTCACATTCACGAACGATACGTGGCCGCCGCACAACTTGACGATGGTGAACTGCACGCAGCAGCCACCTACTTAGAAAGCATCAACAATCTGCAAGCCGCATGTGCTCAAGCAGTCGCTGCCGCCTTACGAAGAACAGCCCCTCGACGCGCATGGAACATTTCCAACACCGTGGCCCGTGAGCTCAGTCAAAATGTATCAATTCCTCAACCTAATCAAGAGATCGACGCTGTGAGCATCGTACCAGAGCCGCAACAGCCAAACGGCCCACCACAGCCGAACCAAGACGATCGATCGAACGAAACGCAGCACGACACCTTAAATCACGTAAATTTCGACCTTCACACAGCAGCAAAACAACGCAAAATCGATCTTGAATTTCGATTGAAGCAAGCAAAAATAAAACAGGATCGTGAACTAAAAGATCTAGAGCTCAAAAACGCGCGGGAACGAGAAGACCTGGAACTTGAAATTCAGTACGAAAATCACTTGATCGAGAGCTGTGGTGGTGCAATTGGATCACCGCAATTATCGTCCACACCCAACTTACCAACCAACGTCCCGATGAATGATTTTGTTAACCTTCCGCTTCTGCCAGCTGTCGTTAACTCGACTCCACCGACGCAACCTAATTTTGCCCCGTCGCATCATTGGCTGAAGCTAGACGTGGCAAAATTCAATGGAGACCCCCGTAAATGGCTTAAATACGCCCACGGTATAAGAGCAACGATCCGAGATGTAAATATGCCCGAATCGCTGAAACTTCTGGGGCTTCAAGAAAGTTTGAAGGAAGACATCCAGCGTCGTGTCGCTCATATTTTCACGGGTGCGTACACTTTTCAATCGGCTTGGGCTGAGCTAGAAAAAAAATATGGAAGCCCGCACCTTATCATACAAGCACACGATCAGCATATGCAGCAGCTCCCTTCATTCAGAAACGGGGACTTTAACGCACTCTTTAATTTGGCCGCTGCAGTACGCGACGCCGTGTCAAGCGTAGATGAAAGCCACGTCATGATGTTCAACACCGTCGCCAACTTACTTCATACCAAATGCCGATCAACTTACAAACAGACTGGGGAAAATATGCTTATGGTATAGACAGAATGGCCACCTTAAAAGATTTCGACAAATGGATCGATCGCGTGCTCAGCGCTGAAGAACTTCGTGGCGGAAAGCTATCGTCATCCAACGCAATAAACGCTGTTAAAAACCCCGTTCAGCCTTCAAATAGCAACCGTCAGTTGGGCAGCTACACACCCGGAAGCAGCAACTACAATAACCGCGGACCGACCGTTCTCGCAGGATCCTTATCAAACGTTACAACCCTTTCTGACTGCCCGGCCTGCCAAGAAAGTCCGGCCCACAGGTTAGAGATGTGCAACGTGTTTAAACGAATGTTGGTGAATGCCCGCGCATCGCTGTGTGCCACCAACAATCACTGCTTCAAGTGTCTCGTCCGCGGCCACTATGGACGGAAATGCAACTCAACCGATTCGAAATGCAAGGAGTGCCAGGGCCCGCATCATTCGCTGCTTCACGGAGCCGAACGACAGTTTCCCTCCTCATCGCGAAACCAAGGTAAAAACCATACTATATTAATGGTAAAGGCACCAACAGCCAATATCCGCCCAGTCCTATTAGCTATTGTCAAACTCGTAGTGGAAATGAACAATTCGGCTCAAACAACCTTCGCGATTCTCGACCAAGGCAGCGAAGCTACTCTCATATCGCGAAAGCTAGCGAATTTGCTTAAGTTGAAAGGTCCTTCAGCCAGCATTTGCTTCGGCTCGTTTAACAACTCTGTGTTAATGGATTCGAACATCGTAGCATTCAAACTCAAATCGATCGACGGATCGCAAGCGTTCGACGTTCGCGAAGCGTTTGTTGTCCCCAGCATTAATCTTTCGCAACGCAAAATTAACTGGCCTGGAATCAAGAAACGATGGGAACATTTGGCCGACATCGACTTACCTGCCATAGACTCTTCCAAAGTAGAAATTCTTGTGGGGATGGACATGTTACCAGCTCTTCGAACGCTAAACACTGCTGCCCCAAATGATGGTGAAACCGGCCCTACCGCTTTGCAAACGTGTTTTGGCTGGGCTGTAGTGGGCAAAATACCGTTGTGTCTAGTCGCCGGACCGAGCAACAAAAGCAGCGTGAACTTAGGTTTCGTCCGACAAGAACCCTTTCTATCAGAAGTAGTTGACCGTTTCCATTTAACTGAAACCTTCGGCGTCGTGGCAAAAGCCGCGAAAACAAATCCAGCGGCCAACGAAGACGAGCAGATGTTGAGCATCTTACAGCGATCGATAAAATTTATTGGATGTGGCTACCAAGTAGAACTTCCGCTTCGTCAAGACAGACCGGTCATACCAAACAACAGAGGACAAGCAGTTTCCCGTTTCTGTGGCCTCGAACGCCGAATGTTAGAGCCACATATGCGCGAGACCGCCGCAAAATACGTAACCATTGTCGAGAATCTTATATCGTCAGGAACCGTGGTCGCCGTCAACTGGTCGGACATAAACAAGCCGGAAGGTATGGTTTGGTATCTACCTCACTTCTACGTCGTTAACCCGAACAAACCCGAAAAAATTCGAGTTGTCTTCGACTGCGCTGCGCTCTACAGAGGTGTGTCGCTTAACCATTATCTTTTGCGTGGCCCGCCGTTCATCCCGTCGCTAGTCGGCATCCTCCTCCGCGCTCGTCAGTTTCTCGTCGCACTCACCGCTGACATCACTGCGTTTTACCACAGAGTTGGTGTGGCCGAAAAACATCAGTCCTTACAACGATTTGTCTATCGCGAATTTGGCAGTAACGCACCAATCACAACCTACCAATTCGCAACCCTGGTATTTGGAGCTGTTTGTTCCTCCTCTGCCGCAATATTCACTTTACAGCATGCAGTCAACGCAAACGTACAATTTCCGCAGGTCGCCGATAAATTGAAAGACAATTTTTATTCCGACAATTTGAGCGACTCATTCGAAACTAACGACGAAGCAATAAATTTCGCAAAGCAAGTAACGCAGTCTCTCGCGTCCGCCGGTTTTAGTCTGACAAGCTTCGCGTCGTCATCCCGGCAAGTCTTGGCAACCATCCCAGAAAATCAGCGAACTTCAAACACCGTTGACTTGAATAAAGACGCGCTACCTGTGGAATATCTTCTTGGTATGGTGTGGGATCTTAACTCGGACTCTTACGGCATCAGAATAAAATCAATGCCAACGGTTACTACAAAACGAGAATTATTGTCCGCAATTTCTCTCACATTCGACCCTCTCGGCATTTGTCTTCCAGCCATTACCGGCGCTAAACTGTTATTTCAACAGACACAAAAACTGGCGAAAGATACACCGGATGTTCGTGGGTGGGACCAGCCTTTGTCAATCGAAATTTTGTCAAAGTGGAAGCAATGGACCTCCAGCCTCGAAAAATTGCGCCTTGTTTCTGTAAAACGATGCTTCCGACCCGCCAACTTTCCCCTCGTAGGCTCCGATTTTGTGTTGGTCATTTTTGTTGATGCTTCGCCCGTCGCCTTCGGAGCGGTCGCCTACCTGCGCGTACGATTCGGTGATAAAATTCATGTCAGCTTCGTCATGGCTAAAGGTCGCCTGGCCCCCCTCAAGCCGACAACCATCCCCCGACTGGAGTTGAAAGCGGCAGTATTGGCCGTCAACCTGTCGTTGATCGTGAAACAGGAGCTTCGACTTTCGTTTTCCTCAGTTGAGTTCCATACGGACTCACAAATTGTTTTGTATCAGCTTCGCGCCTCTCACCCCGGTCGTCCATCATTTGTAAACAAACGGACAAATGAGATTCTACAGCACTCGACGGTTGATCAATGGCACTATATTCGCAGCAGCGACAATCCCGCCGACGATTGTACCCGAGGAATCGTTCCGAAAGACTTTGGGCCAAATTGCCGCTGGATTCGAGGGCCAGATGTTCTTTTCAACGTGTCGTACACTCCACCGCCATTCGATCAGCAAAGCATTAAGGCTAAAGAAAACGAAGAAATACAGGCGGTCAATGTGCAACAGCTGCACGTTGCTATAAGTTCTTGCCACCCGTTGTCATCCGCTTTGTCTAAACTCATCACCCGAAGCATTCAACTTAACACTCTGAAACGAGAAGCTGCTCTGCTTGCTGCGCGGCGACTCCACGTCGAATGATGATCTGAATTCCGACGAGATCGCCGAAGCCTTCCGCATCTGTCTGCTAGTGTCGCAGCAAGACGCATTCTCACGGGAACGTGCAGCTCTTCAGAAAGGAAAAATGATCCCTCGTGACTCCGTCTTGAGGCGGGTCGGGCCATACCTTGACCCAGACGACGGCCTGTTGAAAGTCGATGGAAGATTGGGCCACGCAGTGATGCCGGCACGTACCCGTAACCCAATAATTATTGCACCGGATCATCCGCTTACAAGGCTTATCATCAGCGACCGTCATTTACAATTGCTCCATTCTGGTGTGGAACACACGTTGAGTGTTGTTCGTGAGCAGTTTTACCTCCCACAAGGACGCAGGGCCATCCGGCGTACACTTCACAGTGTACCAAATGTAAGATGCTGCGTGCTATGCCTCAGGCACCACGAATGGCTAGCTTGCCAAAGGAACGTCTCGTGCCCTCCTTGCGCGTCTTCACGAATGTGGGACTGGACTGCTTCGGGCCCTTTCAAGTTGTGATTGGAAGACGATCAGTGAAGCGGTGGGGACTACTGATAACGTGCATTTCCACCCGAGCCGTGCATTTAGAAGTGTTGGACACGATGGACGCCGATTCTTTCATCATGGCGTTGCGGCGTTT
This sequence comes from Daphnia magna, assembly GCF_020631705.1. Classification (NCBI taxonomy): domain Eukaryota; kingdom Metazoa; phylum Arthropoda; class Branchiopoda; order Diplostraca; family Daphniidae; genus Daphnia; species Daphnia magna. Next base: position 3,362,576 of record NC_059188.1, read on the forward strand.
CATCTCCCTGCGAGGTCACCCTAGAATAATTTACAGTGTAACGAGCCAACTGCATTATTTACGCTTTACAGAAGATGGCAAATCTGCACGGACATTGAGTGTACGCAAGGTGTACACAAAGGCAACGCCCACATGACCAAGTGACCGCGCGCCACCGCTATCTAAGCCACACCCAATGTGCCACTTGCAATTCTGTATAAAAGCCGTGTTATTCGCAACAATATTCAGAGTAGAGTAGTGCCATGCTTCTTGGTTTGATTGTATTGCTATTGTAGAAGTCTAATAAATACACGCCTGGCAAATCTTACAATTGGAGGTCCCAACGAGACTTGAAATTGAAATAAAAGATTCTGTCACCGGTATAAGAGACTTCGACACAGTAGACAATATAATTGAATCAGGAGGATAAAGTACTAATAATTTTTTTTCTTCTCTCTTTCTACTTGCGTCGGTCAACAAAATCCATCACGGTAAGCGAATGCAGAAATCTTTTTACCACACACTACTCTCAGGACCGACTCCATTTACCCAGACTTAACTAACGAAACTTCACCATCACTAAACCCAAATTTGAAAACCCATGATATAACAAATCCTGACTCTGAAATCAAAACCCCAAGAGCGGCATTTATTCTCAGCTGGAAAGAATTAGTTGAATTAGAATACAAGTATACTAAGGAAAAATCAAAAAGTTATCAAACAACTTCAACAACAACCACGATAAAAGAATTGGAAGCTAGAAAAAAAGAGGCAAATACAGCGGCGCATAACGCCTTATACCAATTTGCGTACTCAATATTAAAAGAAACTTTAAATACGCCAGACGAAATCACTCACGAGACGATAAGTAAAACAACAAAAACTATAAGAGATCAGATTCAGTCACTCGGAGGAGAATTTAATAACGTAGACACTCTTTTACAACAGTTAAAAACTGTTAACGGTAAAGAGAAAGAATTCTTGATCAAAGTAAACACCGTTCTCCAAGAAGAAGCACTTACGCAACAAGTCGCAGAGAAAAAACGAACAGAAGAAATCCGTTTAGAAAACTTTAACTTACAAAAACAAATTGCAAAAAAGAAAAGAACCCCAATCAATCGACCGAAAAAATAATAGAAAGTAACGAATTCTTAAAGAATTCACTAGAAAAAACTTATCAACGAATCAGTGAATTAGAACAAATACTTCGAAAAAACGCAGAAAACGAAGAATATCTTAAAAAACTATTGAAAAAAAGGAAGAAACCACAGCACACGTAGAAACCGAAGGTCAAGAAAATATAAACAAACTTCAAAACGAAAACAAGTTACTCCTAGAAAGTTATAATACCGTTAAAAAACACGAAAAGGCGCAGAAAGAAAGAAGCGACGAATTAGAAAAGGAGGTAAGGGAATTGAAAAACTCTCTGGAAACAACAAAGGGAGAAAGAAGCTGTCTACACAAAGGACAACTAGAATTAGCCGCAAGGAATAGAAACCTCGAAAGACAAATAAGAGATAAAGAAACACTAATTTCAACTCAGGAGAGCAAGATACAACGCCTTGAGGAACGTCTAGTGGAGTATAAGCAAAAAGAAGCTTTTTACATCGAAGCAGAGAGCGCAGACAATTCTAGAACAGAAGAACATACAGGAGAAGTTTCAAAATTAATAGACCAAATCAACGATCTAACATCACTAATCGAAATAAACGACAAATCATTACATTTCGAATTAGATACCGAACACGTTTTAAAACAACAGCAAACTATTGAAACTCTAAAAAAACAACTAGAGTCCCAGAATAAAACAATAGAATTATTGCAGAAACAGAACGAACTTTTTAACAAAGAGAAACCAAATTTTAAAATCATGGGACTTGACCACGAAACTCCTGAGGAAGCTGAGACTTCGAGACACAACCCAATAGGAAAATCAACAGAAAAAACCCCTACCGCAGAAGAAATAGACATGATCAAAACCTTTACTCAGCCAATAGTAAAAGTATTGGGGGAACTATTCTCTCGAGAAGATAAAAAATCCATACCCCCATACAAAGGAAAAAGCACAGACAAAATGATAACGGAGTGGCTTAAAACAGCTGAGCACGTTGCAAGAAACAACAATTGGGACGACACCCAGAAATTACGTTTCTTTTCAGACAGACTTAAAGGTGAAGCTCTGGATTGGCACGAAGAATACGTATCGGAGCAAGGAGAAGAACTTGAATACGACGACTGGCGAGCAGCAATCATAGCAAGATTCCAAGACGCCTATGATCTAGCCGCCTTAAAGAAAAAATTGTTGCAGCTAAAACAGAAACCGGAAGAAAACTGCAGAGCATTCGTGTCAAGACTTAACAACCTATACGACGGAATCGAAGGAAAAGAAGAAAAACTTGACCACAACAAGACAGTTGTGGAAGACCAGCTCTTGAGTAAAGTAAAAAAGATGCGGGATACCACCAAAATTAAAATTTTAATCCAAGGGATCTTACCAAAAATAAAAACGGAACTTTACCTACGAATGCCAGAAGATGCCAATGACTTCGATGCACTATGCAAACAACTGTTTATTTCGGAACAGATCTTGCAAAACAAAGAAAACAATGACGACAAAGAACTAACAGCAGTCATTGCCGGCATTGCACACCATGGAAAACAACAGGATTTCGAAATAGAGAAATTAAGACAGAAAATTTTGGAGATGGAATGTGCTAATAAAAATGAAATATCACAGGAAAAAACTGCAGTCATAGCAGCAACTGACCAATACGAGCCCCGCAGATCACAATCACGGGAACACAATTCAAGACCACAGTATCCGAGAGTGCGATTTAACAATAATCAGCAAAACAGCCGCGAATCAAGCTACTCACGCAGCCGAGAACCAAGTTTTTCCAGAAGCAGAGAAGCCAGCCCATATAGAGAAAACTATAACGCACAGAGGGGAAGGGAAAGTTTTCAAGACCCAACAACGCAACGCCAGACACCTTATTCATACGGGCCACATCAAAATGGCCAACGGCAATTAAACCAAAGACAATTTCAACGGCCTCAGAATAATTTGTATCAACCGCGAAGAAATATTTACCAACCCTCAAATTTTGGGAACCCTCAAAATCAGCCATGGCGTGAATCGACTGGTGATCAGTATCAACCACGAGGTCAACCTTTTCACAACACACAACCAGCGAAAAACAGTGACATTACGTGCTACAAGTGCAATAAAAAAGGACACATTGCAAGAGAATGTTGGACAGATATGGCACGTATCAACCGTCAACCACGACGTCAAATGTAGGAAACCACTCACTCTATAATTCTAATAGCATTAATCACTATCATGTAAAACCTAACTTTACGGCGGAAATACCTAAACTTATACGTATCCCAATTAGAATTTGTGAAAAAGAAACAAAAGCTTTAGTAGACACTGGTGCAGCAGCAAGTTTAATTTCATCTAGCTTTTATTTTAACATAAGTAATAAAAATTTAAAACAAATAATAAATAGCGATGATCCGATATTTAGGACAGTATCAGGACAAGAGCTAAAATCATTAGGCCAATATGAATTTAAAATAACAATAAATAAGAATCATTTCATTAACCACAACTTCTATGTAATGGAAAATCTTAATGAAAATTGTATCTTAGGATTAGATTTTTTGGCTAGCAATAACGTAAAAATTAACACTAAAAATAAGCAGATCAGTTATGATCACTATGGAGTAGAACATAGTTTTTGCGAGAGTATATTGCCATTGTATAGCATAACTTTTTCCGAAGTGGGAATAAATATCCCACTAAGACCTTTATCCAATGTAGAAGAAGAGGAACTTCCATTAACTACAAAAGACTACATTAATTTAGAAGCTTTTAGTCAATTAGATTTATCAAGCCAGGAAAATAGAAAATTAGAAAAGAAGGACTTTAAAATACCCAATTTTCCTAATGAAGTAAAAACAAAAATTGAATGGTTGCTTGTAAAAAACGAAAGATTGTTTGCAGATAAAGAATCAGACCTTGGGTTGGCTATTAATGTCAAACATTTCATTAATACGGGAGCTAGCGCACCAATTAATCAGCGTCTGCGTAGAACGCCTGAAACGCTAAAAATTACGGTAAAATCGAAGATTGATAATATGCTACAAAATAAAATAATAAGAGAAAGTCATAGTCCATTCTCAGCAGCAATCGTAATGGTTAACAAAAAAGATGGTGAAATGAGAATGTGCATTGACTATAGACAATTAAACAAAATAACAATAAAAGATAGATATCCCTTACCTAGAATAGATGATACCGTAGATGCATTGTGCGGTTCAAAGTATTTTTCAACATTGGATTTATTAAGCGGATACTGGCAAATAGAAATAGAAGAAAGCGATAAATATAAAACAGCCTTTATATGTGAATTTGGACAATATGAATTCAATCGTATGCCATTTGGATTAACAAATGCACCAAGCACTTTTCAAAGAGCAATGAATAACATCCTGAAAGATGTACTTTTAAAGTTTGCATTGGTTTATCTAGATGACATTATTGTTTTCAGTTGTTCGATTGACGAACATATAAAACATTTAGAAGAAGTTTTTAAATTGTTGACAAAAGCGGGTTTAAAACTAAAACGAAAAAAATGCGAATTCTTTCAAGAGAAGTTGGACTATTTAGGTTACATAGTATCAGAACAAGGCATAACACCAAATCTTAAAAAATTGGAATCAATTATTAATTACCCTGCACCTAAAAACACAAAAGAATTGAGTTCATTTTTGGGACTAGCAAGCTACTATCGAAAATTTATCAGAGCTTTCGCTGATAAAGCTCATCCATTGACAGCACTGACAAGGAAGTCAGTCGAATGGAAATGGGGGAGGAACAAAGGGACGCCTTTAATTGTATAAAGAACTGCCTCATATCTAGACCTATTCTGAGCTATCCCAATTTCACGCGCGAATTTATCATCTATACGGATGCATCAGGATACGGAATAGGAGCAGTCTTGGCACAAATACAATCTCCACCTCAATCAGCGGATTCAGCTGCGACCGACGAACAGGATCACAGTGAATCAGACGACCTAGAAGTCGTCATCGCGTATACTTCTAAACATCTGAACGACCGTGAAGCCAAATGGTCAACAACAGAGAAAGAAGCATATGCAATCATTCATGCTGTAGATGTATTCAGAACGTACTTATACGGCCGGAAGTTTACGGTATTCACTGATCATCGACCTTTAGAATGGTTGATGAGCAAATCCGAACCGGCAGGACGACTAGCAAGATGGGCATTGAAATTACAAGAATTTGACATCGTAATCGGATATCGACCTGGTAAGTCACACCAAAACGCCGACACTCTTAGTCGTATTCCAATATTACCCATTGCTAAAGTAGAATCGAAAACAGAATCCCAGGTTAATAATTTGGAGAAAGAATGGACTGAATTACAGCATGAAGATAACTATTGCCGAAGAATAATAGAGAATCTTAAAAAGATACAGAACGGCAATAAAAAGGAAATATAAATGGATATAAGTTAAATGAGAAACAAGAACTAATTGATAAATATGGAAGGATAGTAGTTCCCATCATAAAAATAAGAGAAATCATGGAGGAAAATCATGATCACATATTAGCAGGACATTTAGGTATAACAAAAACTATAGCAAGACTACAAAGGCAATACTCTTGGCCTAATATGCGATCTGATGTCACGGCATACGTTAACAGTTGTTTAAAGTGTGCAAGACGAAAAGCATTTGGCACGAGTAAAGCACCATTGCAACCTTTGCCACCAGTAGATAGGGTATGGGAAAGAATTGCAATGGATGTAGTTGGACCAATTCAAGAAAGTGTTAAGGGATATAAATATATTTTAGTATTGTCAGACTATGCCAGTAGATTTGTCTTTACATTTCCAATGAAAAACCAAACCGCACAAACAATAGCCAATATTCTAGTAAATAAGTTAATAACAAAATATGGAGCCCCAGAAATCGTGTTGACAGATCAAGGAACAAATTTTTTATCAAATATTGTTCAAGAAATATGTAAATTATTTAAGATAAAACAAATGCGTACCACTGCATATCATCCACAAACCGATGGATTGGTAGAAAGGTTTAATAGAACGCTATGTGATATGCTTGCTTGTTATGTGGTAGACGAACCCGAGGAGTGGGACAGGTATCTGCCATTCGTCACATTCGCATACAACACGTCTAAACAAGCAACTCTGAAAGATAGCCCATTTTACCTTTTCTACGGAAGAGAACCCATTTTACCAAACGACATCAAGATCAACCGTCATTACGAAATGGAGGGAAATCAACATGAAGAATATACTCGCCAGTGGAAAAAGGCACAAGAATTAGCGAACCAACATTTGTTCAAAGCTCAAACGAAGCAGAAAAAGTATTATGATGAAGGGACAAAAAGTGTCAAGTACAATCCCGGCGATCTGGTACTATTAAAAGCACCACCTCAAGCCGGAAAATTTATAAATAGATGGAATGGTCCATTTAAAATCATACGCGGTTTCTCAGAAATTACGTACGAAATCCAAAACATTACAAATGAAAAACAAAAAACGATTGTTCACTGCAACCGACTTAAACCTTATATGGCACGAGATGTTCCAACCAAACAAGAACAAGAGATCGAAGCGAGAAAAGCAGAAACGACAGCCATTAGACGAAGACCAGGGAGGCCTAAAAAGCAACTTGGACTGGAACAACCCATAATATCATTCTTAGATCCAAGAATGCTATTCCCCAATCCAATAGACCAGACTAATTCTGACTTTAAGACAACCTCACGATATAATTTAAGATCGAGAAATCAGGCATCCAATTTCTAAAAAGCAATTAATTTTTTTTAACAGATGGAGAAAAAATTACTACTCTTTGCATTCTAACTACATTGCAAACAACCCACACAATCTTCTCGTCTGTATGCGATTGCAACTATGTTAAAACACGAGGAATTCTAGATATTAACTCACCATACTATTGCCAAAACCCCAGCACTAATCATCAACCACGATACCTAACAAATTATACGCTAATGACTAAACAAAATCCAGTAAAAACTTGGAAAGGATGGACTTGCAAACAATGGATTAAGACTAAGAAAATAACCGGATCTTTCTGGATAGGATCTTTTGACACAGTTTATTCACAGGAAACAAAATTGCTCTCAGCAATTGAATGCTGGGAAATGATAAATAATAAAAAATGTGGGGGTAATCTTATGCAGGCAGGAACAACAACGTTGAGTTTTACATCAACTCCTACAGGGGAAGGGAAGTGGTATGCTATCAAAGAATACCATGCATTAAATGGTTTAGCAGAAGAGATAACATTAAAACAAGAGACACCAGAAAGCTTAGTGGAAAGTCCATTTGGATTCTTAAACACCACTCAGCAAGAAGGGGAGTATACACAAAATCATAACACCGTAGTATGGGGAGATAGATCAACAAATTCATCAAATTCACAAATTATTTTTAAAGGTGAAGGGTATTTAGAATTAACAAACTCAATGATTAATGTAAATACTAGCCGTCTTCTTGATAATAACAAGCAGATAGAAATAACTTTCTCTAACAAACCAGATATAAATAATAAAGAATTTGCCCAACCTGGATTTAAAGTAGTAGGGATGCCTTTAACATTTCTTATTTTTCCAGTAGAGACGACCACAAAGTTATACAAAAATTTTAAAATTTCATTACCATCCTGTGAGAACCAAGTAAATGTAGATACATGGTCTTGCAATGAATACGCAGATCCAATAGCGAGCAAAGTAAAACGGTCGACTAATAACGAAATTGAATTTCTTGACAATCGTGCTAAGAAAGAAGCTACAGCAGCAATAATATCTCTACATACGCAACACGCCTTATTTGGAAAAAATCTACCAATCTTGCCACCATTAAACCATCGTGATCCAAAGGAGATTAACTATAAAACAAACGCAACGGAAGGAATAACTAAAAATTCGACCATAACGACAAAGTCAGCAACATCCATGACTGCTACAACAGATAAATCAGTCATACCTTCCATTGCAGCCAAGGTAACAACAAGTGCGAAGACAGAAACAACAACAACATCGATTAGGCCGACTACAACCACAACAAAACCGACAACAACCTTCAGAACAACAACAACAAAATCAACTACTACCACAAAAAAGCCGACAACAACCACAAAAAATCCGACCACAACCACACAAAAACCGACCACAACCACACAAAAACCAACCACTACCACACAAAAGCCGACCACCATCATTCAAAAGCCAAATACTACCACACTAAAAACAACCACTACCACACAAATAACAGCCTCTACACCCAAATCAACTACAACATCAAAATCTACGACAATATCAACAGAAGCAGAGAAATTACCAACAATAACATCAACAACCGCATCATCAACATTAACTAGTACATCACTCAAAACGACTATCACGACACAGTCATCTACAACTACAGAAAAAGTTTTCACAGAAACCACAACGACAGACACAATAAAACCAAAATCTAACCAAGCTGAAATTATTTCGTCCACCGAGCCAACTATAAGCCTAAAATATCTTACACCAAGTCAAATAAGAGAACAGCCAAGCGAAACAACAACCACTGAAATAACAAAATCAAGGGATAACGAAGAAGAAGATATAGAAAAATTTGAGAGACAAAACAATACAACCCGAGATAAGTCAGAATTTCAAGACAAAAATTCAAATGATCAAGTAAAGGCTTCAACACAACAAAAAGAAAATACAGCACACGAACTTGTAATAGATGACTATCGACCGCTAAATGACGCTAATACAAGTAACGGTCTACCAAAATCCACTGAGGAGCTAAGTGACTTGATAAAATACGAGCTTGGAAAAATGCACGAGCAATACAAAATCAGTATTGAAACTGAACACGACAATAAATTGGCAAAAGAAATTCGGGATGTTTACTGCCAGTTATCAAAGATAAAACGAACGCAAGCCATAATCTTAGCCCAAACAAATGGATTGCTTGCAGCCGCCGCACTCGGACTTCCAATGTGTACAAGGATATATGGTTTTGGTCAAGCCATGACATTGCAACAATGCGACCCAAAAAGGATATCACTATCAGCAAAAGAGATCAAGTGTGGGTTCCAGCCATTTTTGTTTACGGAAAAAACAACTGTACAATCGGACTCGACGGATGGTCTATTCATCCGTATTCGGAGTGTTTTTGGAAATCCCAATTGATAAACATCAACGGATATCCTCATACGTGGCAACATAACGCCACAGCAGGAGACTGGATTAAACAAGAGGCGACCATACATACTTCAAATCTGGATTTAATTGCAGAATTCGAAGAACTGCACTTAAACAGTTTCGACTATGGATTAAGGAACCATCCAGCTCATGGAACCATGGAAATGGAACAGCTAAACATCTTAAATGACCTGGTGGGACGAATTAATGAAGGAGAAGGCAAAGAGTTACCTGACATCCTAGTAACAGAAGAGCAGGACAATCAAATCGGGAACATGTTTTCCTGGTTTGACACATTAAAAATTATGGCTCTCTCAGCGATAGGATTCATCCTATTTCTCATCTGTCTAAGAATTTTTATTGCCTGTAATCCTATTCCACGGATTAAGGAAAGCTTCAGACGACGCAAGCAATCACGTAACGTGAGCGAAAGTGATGGTCAAGAAATGGATTCAATGATACCAGAACCCATCTACAGCGCTGGAGGAGCAAATGAAAAACCGTTCATTAGGGAATTTGCACCTTTAATGACGTTAGCAACAGAAACACCAAAAGAAACCCTTACGTCGATAAACACACCAAGTGCACCAAAGAAAGGAAAATTGTACCCTATCGAAGAATTAAAATGGGAAAACGAGCAAAACAAGGAATGTACAGGTAGCCACACGACCTGCAGCTATGTCGTTGGATACGGAATGGTGTGGGAGGATCTATGCAGATGTACTCCAGAAGACCATTTAAAACGCACAATTAACAAATAACGTTAAAAAAAAAAAAAAACAACAACCAAAAACAACCAAAAACAAAAAGAAACAAAGATGTAGTAAAGGATTTTATTTCCAATCCGTAATTAAAAAAAAAAAAAAAAAAACAACCAAAAAATCGTAGACGTAGAAAAGGATTTTATTTCAAATCAGTAGTTAAAACAAAAACAAAAAAAAATACAAAACAAAACCATAGTGAAAAATAGAGTACACCGACGGAAAAGCAAATCAATCTTCCTCAGCAGAATCACTCAAATGATTCAAAACAGCCAATCGGACTTGGCGGTGCTCAAGTCGTATTTGGATATCGGCATACGTCAACTCCGGATAAAAATTGGAAACCGAAGGTGAAGGATGATAAATATCATCTCCGAATTCTGCCCACCACAAGAACCGTGCGTGCAGCAGTGGAAGAACATCGCGAAGTCGGGCGTAGCCAGGATATTCACTATATAAAAAAAAAAAAAATTTTTTTAATTTTATTTTTAATAATAATAATAATAATAACTAAAAAGAAAATAGAACAAAAATAACAAAACAAGAAAATAATCCCATCAAACAAGAAAAGGATAACAAACAAACGAAAAAAACGGACTTACTTGTAGTAAAAATCGTTACACCAAACCGGTTGCACCACGGATACGGGAGCAACGGGAAAGGATACACCACTCCGAACCGTGTTGAACAACTCATCGAACAACTGCACATCGGCAGTCGTAAAGCGACGAAATTCACAACACGGATTTTGGAAGATTAACGGGTGGAAAAGCGAAAAAGCCATTCTAATTTCAGCAAGATGCTGAGAAACGAAATCCAACGTATACATAATGACGGGAAATGGGGATTCAAAAAACAAACGGCAAAGACAGTCAAGCGACAACTGAAGAACAAAGAAGACGCTACACCAGACTACTTTGATCGCCTTGACGCAATCTTAATAAAAAAAAAAATATATAACAATAATAAAAAATAATAAAACAATAAAAAGAGGGGGAAGAAATAACATTCCAAAGTCCATTTTACAAAAGAGAGAAATCGCGTACGAGACTGAAACTCCTTATAAGGAGGAGTCGTTAAAATCTAACATTTACATAAAAAGTTTTTGTTTGCAAAAAGGAGGGATCAATTAAAGAAAACATTCACATATACTGTAGAAAAACTTCTCAGACTAGACTCAGACAGTTAAAAGACAAAGGACATAAAAAAAACAATAAAAAAAAAACATTGACATTCAAAGTAGATTTCTTTAGTAGATAATCGTAAGCAACCTTGAGCATGTTAGGGGTAGGTACTCCAACTATATAACAGACAAACAAGCAAGAAAAAACTTTTTAGTTGTATTACCAACCTTCCACGGAAAGATAAATTTAAAAAAAAAAATGGACCCAACCAAGAAAAACGTAGAACTAACAAATGTTGACTGGAGTGATGAAATCTTGATGACTTGGATTGAAGAAGATACTCCGCAATTGGAAATAAGTGAAACGCTACCAACAGGAAACGACTGGGAAGACGAACTCTTAGCTAATCTAATGGGTAATGAAGTTAAAAGTGATATACAAATTAGTGCGAACGCAAGTGAAAGTATGCAGATATCTCGGAATATAAGTATGGAAGAAGACGTAACAAGATACAGCAAAAGTGACAGTGATTGTGAATTTATGCAAAAGAAAAGATACAGCAATAGTGAAAGCGATTGTGAATTTATACAAGAGAAAAGTTCTATATCACCATCAGAAACGGAAGAAGAAGAAACATCATCGAGTAAAGTGGGTTACTACTACAGTAAAATAGAAAGTGACTTAGACCCATCGTCGTCAGACAGTGAAATGGCCGCCAACTGTAAGACAGTAAGTGTAATCAACAACGAAGAAGAACAGGAAACGTGGTCCTTACCAGTTCCCTTAATTACACAAACGGCCTACTGTAAAAACTGTATGATGAAAACATTCCCAGCTATGGACACGGAGATAACGCGAAGAAGAATCGTCGCCATAACGATGTTGATGAAAGGAGAATTCAACTACAATTTGCTGGAAGTATCAAGAGAAATGATCAGAAATCACCTACTAGAAGCAAGAGAAATTGGGAAAAACATAAAACAGATTCTGGACACTGTTTTTCCCAATGGAACAACATTATTACACGGGAGTGTGATAAAAGAAAGATACGATGTGACGGATATGTTCCTTCAATACGGAGCTGATAGCAATATTTACGAAGAAGGGATGACAATAGCACACCGAGCAGCAGCAGATAATAATGTCCATTTACTCCGTATTCTATCCCATCACGGTAATACATTCAACATCCAAAACAGCATGGGAGAGCCACCATTACTAGTGGCTATAGCTCTCAATAATATGGAATGTATTAAATATTTGTGGATGGATCGCATTATTGTACACCAAACGCTGGATGAAGAAACAGTGCTCCATTATGCTGCTAAATATAACAACAAATTCGTCGCGGAAGTATGTCCAGCGGAATTCATCAATAGAAGATCACGCACATCAAAGGAAACTGCATTACAAATAGCTGTAAGGCACAGGCATACAGATATTATAGAAATATTGTTACGTCGAGGAGCTCGAGATGATAACCTCAATGCGGACGGGAAGTATGCACAGGACTATATAGATGACGAAACTAGCATTCGAAATCTATTCCGAAAATTCCGAGTGATAAAAAGAAAAAACAAGTGTATCAACAGCCAGACATCATCTAAAAGAAAATAACACCCAATTATTTTAATAAGCGCAAAATGTTATCAATGCTATAATAGTTTAGACGCTTCTTATAACTATATATTTTTTTTTGGCGCAATTCACGTTGCCTTCCTAAGACCTGTAGTCTGCACACAAAGGTAAAATTGGAGGACCAATTTATCCTGCTGTACAGGGGGGGAGGAATGTAACGAGCCAACTGCATTATTTACGCTTTACAGAAGATGGCAAATCTGCACGGACATTGAGTGTACGCAAGGTGTACACAAAGGCAACGCCCACATGACCAAGTGACCGCGCGCCACCGCTATCTAAGCCACACCCAATGTGCCACTTGCAATTCTGTATAAAAGCCGTGTTATTCGCAACAATATTCAGAGTAGAGTAGTGCCATGCTTCTTGGTTTGATTGTATTGCTATTGTAGAAGTCTAATAAATACACGCCTGGCAAATCTTACAACAGTGACAACGGCACCAATATCACGGCAGGAGAAAAGGAGCTCAGGCAAGGGATCGAAAATCTCAATTCGACGCGGGTGGCAGCAGAATTCATCGACCGCGGGATCACTTGGAAATTCTCCCCACCGTATGCGCCGCATTTTGGTGGTATTTGGGAGCGTCTGATTGGCTCCAGCAAGAGAGCCATAAGCGCCGTTTTGGAAAACCGCTCGGTGACCGACGAAGTCCTTCGCACGGTTTTCGCAGAAGTAGCCTCACTTCTGAACTCACGGCCTTTGACCAACGTTCAAACTGATCCGTCAGAGCCAGAGCCGCTCACTCCGTATCACTTTATTCTCGGTACCCCCCATCCTCACCGAGCGCCTGATACTGAAGAAGCATTCCATGGCCTCACGCGGCGGAAGTGGAAGCAGGCCCAGTTCATTGTGGACCAGTATTGGAGACGCTGGATGAAAGAATACCTTCCGACTCTCATCGAGCGGAAAAAATGGGAAAGAACTGTCCGTCCGATCAGAGTTGGTGACGTCGTCATGATTATGGACGAGAATAGCAGAAGGGGCGATTGGTTGATAGGGAGCGTTACGAAAGTGTTGCCCGGAAGCGACGGAATTGTCCGCGCGGCAACCGTAAAAACTGAACGTTCCTAACTAACCCGCCCGGTTGTCAAACTTTGCTTCATTTCAGGTTCTCGCGAGTAATTCCATCGTCGGCTTGCCCAGACTGTGGTGATCCGTCACCAGGAGGCGGTAGGGGGGCAAGAGAAAAGAGGCAGACGACGGCGGAGCGGCATTCACGTCGAAAAAAGGATTGAAAGTCGAAAGTGTGTAATTTTCGTGAGTGTCTTTTCTGAAGAAATAAAACCTGGAAATTCTGCCTCTTCAACCCGTGTTGGTCATTATTACCTTCCCTAGCAGAGTGGGCGTATTTTACACTCGTTGGGACCTATTAGAAAATTCTTGTGAATATTAATTTCTGTGTGAATCTTACAGGAAGAAATAGATATCGTCTCTAAAAGTTTGTATAAATTGATATACGATATCTAGTCTAATGACAATAACTTTGTTACAAAATTATGATATTATCACATGTTTATGATACTTTGAGATTGTAAAGACTGTTGGTTTTCAAGATCTGTTTTCATCACATTCAAAGATTTTTAATTGTCAACAGCTTAATTACATCAATGGTCGCATGGCTTAGATGGCAAAGCGCCTGCCTAGTAAGCAGGAGATCATGAGTTCGAGTCTCGTTGGGACATATTAGTAAATTCTTGTGTAATTAATCTGCTGTGTTAATCTTTAGGGTTTAAATGATATCGTCTCTAAAAGTTTGTATAAATTGATATATGATATCTAGTCTAATGACAAAAATTTTGTTACAAAATTATGATATTATCACATGTTAATGATACTTTGAGATTGTAAAGACTGTTGGTTTTCATGATCTGTATCCATCACATTCAAAGATTTTTAATTGTTAACAGCTTAATTACATCAATGGTCGCATGGATTAGATGGCAAAGCGCCTGCCTAGTAAGCAGGTGATCACGAGTCCGAGTCTCGTTGGGATCTATTAGTAAATTCTTGTGTAATTAAATTTCTGTGTTAATCTTTATGGTTTAAATAGATATCGTCTCTAAAAGTGTGTATAAATTGATATACGATATCTAGTCTAATGACAATAACTGTGTTACAAAATTATGATATTATCACATGTTTATGATACTTTGAGATTGTAAAGACTGTAGGTTCTTATGATCTGTTTTCATCACATTCAAAGATTTTTAATTGTCAACAGCTTAATTACATCAATGTTCGCATGGCTTAGATGGCAAAGCGCCTGCCTAGTAAGCAGGAGATCACGAGTTCGAGTCTCGTTGGGACCTATTAGAAAATTCTTGTGAATATTAATTTCTTTGGAATCTTAAGGGAAGAAATAGGTATCGTCTCTAAAATTTTGTAAAAATTGATATACGATATCTAGTCTAATGACAATAACTTTGTTACAAAATTATGATATTATCACATGTTTATGATACTTTGAGATTGTAAAGACTGTTGGTTTTCATGATCTGTTTTCATCACATTCAAAGATTTTTAATTGTCAACAGCTTAATAAAATTAATGGTCGCATGTCTTAGTCGGCAAAGCGCCTGCCTAGTTCGCAGGAGATCACGAGTTCGAGTCTCGTTGGGACCTATTAGTAAATTCTTGTGTAATTAATTTGCTGTGTTAATCTTTATGGTTTAAAAAGATATCGTTTCTAAAAGTTTGTATAAATTGATATACGATATCTAGTCTAATGACAACAATTTTGTTACAAAATTGTGATATTATCACATGTTTATGTTACTTTGAGATTTTAAAGACTGTTGGTTTTCATGATCTTTTTTCATCACATTCAAAGATTTTTAATTGTCAACAGCTTAATTACATCAATGGTCGCATGGCTTAGATGGCAAAGCGCCTGCCTAGTAAGCAGGAGATCACGAGTTCGAGTCTCGTTGGGACCTATTAGTAAATACTTGTGTAATTAATTTGCTGTGTTAATCTTTAGGGTTTAAAAAGATATCGTTTCTAAAAGTTTGTATAAATTGATATACGATATCTAGTCTAATGACAATAATTTTGTTACAAAATTGTGATATTATCACATGTTTATGTTACTTTGAGATTTTAAAGACTGTTGGTTTTCATGATCTGTTTTCATCACATTCAAAGATTTTTAATTTTCAACAGCTTAATTACATCAATGGTCGCATGGCTTAGATGGCAAAGCACCTGCCTAGTACGCAGGAGATCACGAGTTCGAGTCTCGTTGGGACCTGTTAGAAAATTCTTGTGTAATTAAATTTCTGTGTTAAATTTTAGGATTTAAATAGATATCGTCTCTAGCAGTTTGTATAAATTGATATACGATATCTAGTCTAAATACAATAATTTTGTTACAAAATTATTATATTATCACATGTTTATAGACCGAGAGCCTGAGACGGTTAGGGGTAATTTTTTTAACAAAAGGCAGACCGCCAAAAATATTTAAGTTAAGGTATTTTATCGGCAGAAATGCAAGTCTGCCGTGCCGCAGAGGGTTCCCCTGGGCGGTACCGACTCCCGAAGTCGGCGGGAAATACCCAAGTTGGGCAAAATTTCAAGAGGGATAAGATTTTCACTAAAAAAAAGAGCGTGAAAAGTTATACCTAAACCGCTCAGACCAGACGAAAAAATCGGGTTCCCAATACCAACCAGACGCAGGTGTGTAACGGTTTTCCCCCTGTCAAATTCCTTTATGAATAGTAGCAACGTCGCATTGACGGCGGCAAATTCAAAAATTTCATGTTATTTTTTTAGTACTCGAATGATTTCTGTAATATAACATTTATTTTGCAATATAACATTTTTTCTGTAATATAACATTTATTTCGCAACAGAAGGGCTGAAAGTAAAGCGAAAAAAAGCGGATGGGAAAATTGAAATTTTAAAAATGAAGCGTGATCTAATGGGTAGAATTCTTACAATCGCCCTAGAAAAAAAAGTTGATCTAGAACAAGTTCTGTCCTATCCGCTAACGCCTGTGCCAATCTGTTTTGCACATATGAATTGTTCGGGAGCTCAATTCAATAGAGGAAAACTTCGTAGACTCGAGGGGGGTATCCCTTAAGGGTGTATTAAACCGATCTCGGGGATACAGAGTAGGGTTGTAAGGCCTACTTGAGAATCACACCTTATGTGTGGGGAGTGTAGCTAAAGAGATCACACCTTATGTGTGGAGAGACGCCAACAAAATCAGAGCCCGCATGCAATGCACGCGGGGTTAAATAGGGACAAAACAAAGCCTTTGGGTAAGGGTAAACGCGGGACAAACAAACAAATGAAGCGTACTACGCACAACCCTAAGTTGGCCTCTAGCGGCCCTTATACAAAATAAAACAATTTAATTCTTCGCCGGAACATGAATGGTATCATGAACAAAACCACTAAGGCTGCATTATTTAAGGAATTGGAAAAGCGGAGCAACTCTTTGCCTCCCAGAAGAATTACTGCATTTGTCGTCGACGGTTTTTTTTCCTGCACCTCCTATCTGACATCCCTGCAACATTTGGGAAACTCGCACGAGCACTACTAGTTGTTACGGTTTAACAAGAAACCGAACTAAAGAATTAGACGTACGCTACTTAAGGAACTATTCAACAATGTATTTACCGCGAGGGGCAGCCAGACAGACCACCGTCAGAGCTCCCTCTTGAATCAAAGCCAAAGAACAACTGCCACACACCCTCGCCGTTTGTCTTCGGCCGAGAGTGTGTGCAAAAAGGGTGAGGGAAGAAAAAGGGGGTCGCCCCATCTGGCGATACAATAATCAAGCATAAACGGCCTAGGCCTTCTAGCGGTTAGGCCGAGATGGCGGGCCCGCAACATTCGGCCCTTCCTGACCTGCGTTTCGCTTTCTGCCTGCGACTTTCCATACCAACACAAAACATAAATACAAGAAAGTAAACACTGAACACAGCTAATGAAAGGCGCATTTCTCTCTAATATTCTAGCGCCAAGCGAGACGCAAAAAAAAAAAAAAAAATATTTCAAACAACTGAAACAAAAGAACAGAAAGGAGACAAGAGAGGAAAACACTTCATGAGCAACGCCAACGTGTGAATGGAATTGGCGCGCCGACTGACAAGTAGGGGATTATAGACACAAGAAGGAAAGTACGAGGAAAGGGAAGAGTAACTAATGAACTGCTCTTAACTACCCCAGATAGAGCTACTACGACTTGGGCGGAAGCTCACCTTAACTTTAATTCCATCGATAGGATTTGATTCACGTGGAAATGAATTAAATAGCAACAGGACAATTATAATAACATTAAGCTACATGGTAATAATTGCAACGGATTGGAGAAAAAGACACAAATTTGGAGGGAAAAAAAAAAAAACCAAAAAAAAACAAAAACAGAGACAAAAACAAAACAAAAAAAATAGGGAAGACAAGTAATTCGACAACGCCGGCCAAGGCTTCTAAGGTTTTTCCATGACGTAATCAAGCTGCCATCTTGGCTTCTGTCGGATTCTTCCATGCCTAGTTGTACTGGGCTCCAGTTGTTGCGGCGGAGTTATTGACGCTATCGGAGGAGGCAGGGTAAGCACAGGTGACGGGACCACCTGAGTTTTTCGCGCATGGCCGCTTATGATGGTGCTAGACCCAGTTTCGCTGTCATCAACGTCTTCGGCCTCATTCTCGCTAACTTCATCGTCAATTTCTTCCTCTACTCTAAGTCGAAATAACTTGAGTTGACATACGTGAGCGTTGAATCGCCTCCACCTCTTCCGTATCCTTTTGGCCGGTAAGTCTTCTACGAGGTAGGTTGTTGGGCACACTTGACGCACAATCTGGAATGGACCGACAAATTTAGGGAGAAATTTTTTTGATAAGCCAATCTTCTTTATGTTTCGGCGCACTAGCACTGTATCACCCGGTTTAAAGGGAGCTACCGATCGTCGACGTTTGTCAGTATAACACTTGTATTTTTTTTGTTTGCAAGTTATCTTTAGGCGTACTGCCCGGCGCATTGCACTAACACGACGCAGAAACTCTTATACGACATGGAAAACATATACGAGCTGGAATGGCGAATATTCTGTGGTCGACTGCTTTGCGGTGTTAATGGCTGCAATCGCGTCCGGAAGTAAGTTGTCCCAGTTGTTATGGGTTGGGTTTAGGTAAGCAGCAAGCGCGGACGTCAGTGACCTATTCATCCGTTCGATAAGTCCATTTGTTTGTGGGTGTTCCGCTGAAGCGAGTACATGCTTTACACCCTAAAACCTTACTTCCTCGTCCATCTCGGCACTGGTGAACGCACTGCCTTGATCACTTATAATCCGAATCGGCACGCCGTGTCGGTTGATTACTTGGTTTTTGATGAACCGGGCTAGATGAATTGTTGCCGTAGTTGGTACAGCCTCTGCTTCGACCCACTTCGTTAAGTATTCGATGGCGACGACTACGTGCACATTGCCTCCGTCAGTTTCCTTCAGTGGCCCCAAGTGGTCGACGCCGATTGTATGGAATGGGTGTGATGGTGGGGGGATAGGCTGCAGAAGGCCGGCGTGGGGACGAGATACGTGCTTAAAACACTGACAATGAACACAGGACAACACAAAATTACGAACATGTTTTGCCATTCGTGGCCACCAAAAACGATCAGACAATCGGGAAAGGGTCTTTTCAATACCAAAATGACCACTTGTCGGGTCGTCGTGGTTACGGCTCAAAATTTCTCTACGCATAATGGAGGGAACTACTAACAAAAACTTCCGCCCTCTATCAATGGAATTTCTTTTAAATAAGACCCCCTTAAATAAAACAAATTCAGAGTCTGGGTTAGTAGATAGGTTAGTAAAGAGTGGTCGGATCTGACTATCAATTTGTTGCAGATACGCCACTTCAGCCATTGAGTAATTGTTTGATTTTAGAACGCAGCTAAGATGTTCTGTCATGGAGGTCCCAGTTACCGTTAGAGGTACGGCAGGGTTCCGTGAGAGAGCATCCGCTACGGGATTTTCGGCACCCTTTATGTGCCCAACGTGAAAATCGTATTCTTGCAATTCAAGAACCCACCTAGAAAATTTACCTACTAACTCTTTTTTGAAAATAACCACTTCACAGCTGAATTATCAGTCTTTACTTGAAATGGACGTCCATAGACGTAACATCGAAATTTTTTTAAAGCCCACACAAGGGGCAAGACATTCTAACTCGTTAGAATGATACCTACCTTCCGCATCTGTCAGACGCCTGCTAATAAAAGCGACGGGTCTTGGCCCGTTCTCGGCGGGTTGCATCAAAACGGCTCCCAGGCCGAGATAACTCGCGTCCGTCTGGATTTCTACCTCCAGCTTGTCATCAAAGTGGGCTAAGACGGGCGTGTGGCATAGCCGCTTGACAAGGGTTCCTTTTGCCTTCTCCTGAGTTTCTCCCCAATCCCATCTCGCATTCTTTTTCAGCAGGGCGTGTAGTGGATGTGCAATGGCCGCAAAATCCGCTATAAACTTTCTGTAAAAAGAAGCTAGGCCTAAAAAGGCTCTCAAAGATTTTACATTATTGACTGGGAAATCAGTCAACGCCGAGACTTTTTCTGGATCGGGGAGGGTAAATTCCCTCCCCACTGATAACATGCCCCAAATGTTTCACCCGAGACGTTCCAAACACACATTTTCTTAGATTGAGGGTTAAATTGGCTTTTTCTAGCGCCACGAGCACTTGCTGCAATCTCTCCTGGTGTTCCCCAAATGTCTTCCCGAACACCAAAATATCGTCCAAATAGACGAGGCACATTTTCCACTTTAGCCGCCCTAGTACACGATCCATAAGCCGCTGGAAAGTAGCTGGTGCATTTGCAAGACCGAACGGTAGTCTTTTTAAATTCAAATAGGCCGTCGGGGGTCACAAACGCTGTCTTGTAGCGATCACTATCTGCAACCGAAACTTGCCAATAGCCGCTGGCTAAGTCGAGGGACGAAAAAATCTTGGCTCCAGCCAAACAATCGAAAACGTCATCCATCCTAGGTAAGGGGTACACGTCACTTTTCGTGACGGCGTTCAATCGCCGATAGTCCACGCAAAACCGATGATCTCCTGATTTTTTTCTGACGAGAACCACGGGTGAAGACCAAGGACTTTGGGAAGGTTGAATAATGCCATCTCGAAGCATTTCGCCCACTTTTTCGTTGATGAGATCGCGTTCGAATTTAGATACCCTATAAGGCTGGCAGAAAACAGGGTTAGCTTCACCTGTCTGGATAGTGTGTTCAACGTCACCTGTACATCCAATTTTGTCTACTCCAGATGGGGAACATTGGCAATGTTTAGCGAGCAAATTAAGGATTTCCCTTTCCTCTGCCAAAGAAAGGCCGTCACCCATCTTGATCTCCGATCGGATCTTGGGTATTTCCTTCGCTTGTAACGCAACGCATGTTACGGCCGATGGCTCCGGTTCTGGCACGCCATTTTTCACTACGGACACCTGGAATTCAAAATCTAGACTGACTTGCGCGACCAGCTCACTCCGACGTAGTCTTAACGTCTTCTGACTGAGATTCACGACAGGAATTTTTAGTTTACCGTCTGTTACCGTGACCAAACAAGATGGGATTATCCACGATTTTTCGGGGTGCCTAGAACAAGTGTTT
This sequence comes from Daphnia magna, assembly GCF_020631705.1. Lineage (NCBI taxonomy): Eukaryota > Metazoa > Arthropoda > Branchiopoda > Diplostraca > Daphniidae > Daphnia > Daphnia magna. The sequence continues at coordinate 3,383,977 of NC_059188.1, forward strand.
TTAACGATGACCGTCCCTGAATAGTTAATTGGAATTTTCCCATACACAAAAAGCATGGAATCTTGCGGAATACATACCAATTTCGACGGTTTGAACGAAACCGTACCGCTCTTCCATGAGCGGTTGGGCAAATTTTTTGAAATATGCTCGACGATGTCGTCGCCTATAATTGGTTCGTTTTCCCCTCCAGTTTTGTCTGTCAACTCTAATTCGTCCTCCCCCCCCCCGCATTTAAAGATTTTACGTCTAACTCTGTTTCTCTTTTAGTTGCTCCACTCTCGTCTTTAAATGCGATTGGTACGATTTTACCCTCCTGAACTATGCAACTCGTTCTACTCTGCACTATCCAATCAGCACCTAGAATGACAGCAAAAGGGGCTGATTTTACGACTGCTACTTTCTCAATTTCTACTTTTGTCCCGGACCAATGAATTTCTAACGGGATTTCATCAATAATGTGGACGACCCGATTGTCTATTACACGTAAAATGACCAAAGATTTACTATTATTTAGTTTGAAAGAATTAAGAATCGTTTTACTTTTTACTGTTGTTACGCTCGCCCCGGTGTCGACTAAGGCCACTACCTCCCCCACAGATTTTATCCAGATTTTAATAAGTGGTAATTGTATTTCTGAAAGGGGCGAAGAAAAATAACCTTTTTCTACGGCGGTGGAGGAAGTGCCCGCGGGCCTAATCCGTTTCCCTGAGCCTGTGGACAAAAGCGTCGCAAGTGCCCCACTCCGTTACAATTGAAGCAGCGCTGGGGACCCTGTCTATGCTGAAAGCCAGCTGGGGCTCCCGTTGGATGTTGCGATCCTCTGTTGTTCTGAAGTGTGAGTCTTTCCAACTTAGCTGTAAGTTGCGATATTGTACCTGAGAATGCCATCAAAGCCGCACTAATATCCGGCTGCTGGGGTGGTGGGACGGCATTGTCTTGATACCTGAGACCAAGGGGTTGATAAGGCTGGAGCTGCTGCTGAGGATAATGTAGATTTTGTGGCTGAGATGATGGAATTCCTGAAAATCCTGGGGGCGCTATACCCATTCGTGACGACACACCTAGATCTTCTACCTCTCGAATTCTATCCATAAAAGCAGCCACGGAATCTGGAGCGTTGTTTAACATGGCTGCCACATGTTCCCAACGGTTAAGGCCATTGATTAAAAAGGATACTTTCTGTTGTTCAGTCAAGACGTGTGGTGCCATACGAAAAATACTTGCTTTGGCCAGCGTATATGCGATGCCTGATTCTCCAACCTGCTGAACCCGTCCTTCCACCAGTCGATACCATTCAGCCGGCGGGACGCGGAGCGTAAAATTAAATGCTAAAGCAGCCGACCAATCGTCCCATTCAAGCATTTCGTGGCCCGTCTGTACGTGCCACTGAAGTGCCGTGCTGGCTATCCTACGTATTGCCACCTGCCGACGCCTGGCGTCGTCCCAGTGCTCGGCCTCCGCAACTTGGTTGACTCGTTCAATCCAATCTGCTCCGTTTTCGTCTGGCTTACCCTCAAACATAGGGACTGTGGCTACTGCGGATGAAGAAAGTCTGTTGTTCCCATCTATTTGGACTTGTAGTTGTTGCTCCACCTGATTAGCAGCCAATTGCCTTAGAGCTGTATTTTCTACTAACTGATCGCGTAAGACTGCCATTAACTGATTGTGCTGTTGTTGTTGCTGAGCACGCTCTTGAGTAATACTGGCCGTAAAGTCAGCAAGAGCGGCGGTCAAAGCGGGATCCATGGCTTCACTCTGATCCTGCGTTTCTGGTTCAGAATTTGGTTTTTCTTCAATCGGAGACAAATCAAAAGAAACTCTACCACTCGGTGAAGTAGCAATCGGTGCTACTAATCTTACCGTAAGTGTCGGCGTCCCCAGTGAATGCGTATTCTCGGATTGCCCCGAATTACGTGTTCTTATGTGGTAGCTAGGACGATCCAAACCCCCTTTCAGTTCTTTTTTTGGAGGCATGCAGCAAAGCCTGACAGACCACCCTTCATGGAGTAGCCGAATAACTTCACACCAAAAAACAAAGCCAAATTCCCCCACGCAATCTCCTACGCTTTCTTGACCGTTTTACCCGCTTATCAGGTTTTAGCTCTGCGTCACAAGAGAGGAAGGAGGAGAAAGGAGGAGGTAGAAAAAAAATAAATAATTAATGTTAATATAAAAATAACAAAAAAAAAAAAAAAAAATAAATAAATAAAAAAAAAAATGTGGTCTGACAACTTTTCCAGCAGACCCGCACCACGTGTTTTTCCAATGGCGATCGATCCACTACCCGCCAAAAAACCGTCAAATCTTTCGTTATGGTACGCTAGCACAATTTACAGGACACAGTTTACACATATGTGATTAATTTTGATAAATTTATAACAAAACCAAAAAAAACAAAAAAAAAAACAAAAAAACGAATAAATAAATAAATAAATTGGGGTAAGCGTTCAAGAGTAGTTTAACACTTTTGAGAGTGTTAAACTGTTCTATGACTCTTATCCCTCTTCTGACACCAAATGTTACGGTTTAACAAGAAACCGAACTAAAGAATTGAGACGTACGCTACTTAAGGAACTATTCAACAATGTATTAACCGCGAGGGGCAGCCAGACAGACCACCGTCAGAGCTCCCTCTTGAATCAAAGCCAAAGAACAACTGCCACACACCCTCGCCGTTTGTCTTCGGCCGAGAGTGTGTGCAAAAAAGGGTGAGGGAAGAAAAAGGGGGTCGCCCCATCTGGCGATACAATAATCAAGCATAAACGGCCTAGGCCTTCTAGCGGTTAGGCCGAGATGGCGGGCCCGCAACATAGTTAAGCTCTGTCAAATGCCAGCGAACCGAATCGATCTGGTCTTTGACACAACTAAAAGTCCGTCCATAAAGGATATGGAACGTGACCAAAGGAGTGAAGAAGAAAGGAATTTGCCCATTAAATTGACAGGCCCAAATCAAAAAACCTCTTCGGATTTAAAAAAATTTCTGAGAAATGATAGTTTCAAACAAGAACTTGTCAAGTTTTTTTCCGATGAATTCCAAGATGATTCGTTGGCTGAAATCTATGGGGGGAAAGTGGTGCGCATTGGTGCGGAATCAACGTGTTTTCTGTACAAGGTGGTAAATGGGAAAGTCGTCAAAGAAAAGGATAGTGAATTATCATGTCCTCAACACGAGGAAGCGGGCACCAGAATGTTGGTGCATGTATCCAGCGTACCCTGCCCCGCGACTGTTGTTATCCGAACATCAGACACGGATGTGTTAGTAATTGCTCTCGGGAACTCATCAAAGTTCCCTGACTGTACAATGTACCTGGAAGTCGGTCATCATAAAAATAACACTTTCCGATTCATTGACATCACGACTCTTAGTCTGAAGTTGGGCCCTGCATTATGTAAAGCCTTACCTGGCTTCCATGCCTTTACTGGATCGGACTACACCCCTGCGTTTTCTTACAAAGGAAAGGTTAGGCCTTTGCAAATCTTAGAGAAAAGCGATAAATATATGAAAGCGTTTGGCTTGCTAGGGTCATCTGAATCCCTTTCCACAGCACTTGTCTCTGACATAGAAGAATTCGTATGCGAAATGTATGCAAACAAACGACTTTCATCAGTTAATGAAGCTCGTTTCTTTGGGTTTCTGAAAGTCTATAAACCAAAAAAAGGCAAGAAACCTATGGAGAATGTCAGGGGAATTGATTTCAGCATGTTGCCTCCCTGTTCATCCGTTCTCATGCAACAAATAATGAGGGCCAACTGTATTTGTTCCGTATGGAACAATGCAAATGAAAGAATGCCAATAAATTTCCATCCAGAGAATAACGGGTGGATTTTGCGTGATAACAAATACACGCCTAACTGGTACATCGGTGAACTGACACCACCTACGATGCAAGATATGTTGTTGGCTCCAGAGGAAGAAAATTATTCAGAGAGCGACGAAGATGCTACCAGTCACTGCGAAGAAAATGACTTCGATGACGATTCAGCTTTCGAAGATTAATAATAATTAATAATTTATTAATGTTTTGTGCAATTAAATGCCAACTGTTTATGCTAATCATGAAATACAAACCCAGATTGTCTTACACCAAGATATTTTAGTATTTGTTAGTATTTTTTATCAATAATCGTTCGAATTGTCAAAAAATAAAATGAAATTTTTGAATTTGCCGCCGTCAATGCGACGTTGCCACTATTCATAAAGGAATTTGACAGGGGGAAAACCGTTACACACCTGCGTCTGGTCGGTATTGGGAACCCGATTTTTTCGTCTGGTCTGAGCGGTTTAGGTATAACTTTTCACGCTCTTTTTTTTAGTGAAAATCTTATCCCTCTTGAAATTTTGCCCAACTTGGGCATTTCCCGCCGACTTCGGGAGTCGGTACCGCCCAGGGGAACCCTCTGCGGCACGGCAGACTTGCATTTCTGCCGATAAAATACCTTAACTTAAATATTTTTGGCGGTCTGCCTTTTGTTAAAAAAATTACCCCTAACCGTCGCAGGCTCTTGGTCTATTATGATACTTTGAGATTGTAAAGACTGTTGGTTTTCATGATCTGTTTTCATCACATTCAAAGATTTTTAATTTTCAACAGATTAATACACCAATGGTCGCATGGCTTAGATGGCAAAGCGCCGGCCTAGTAAGCAGGAGATCACGAGTTCGAGTCTCGTTGGGACCTATTAGAAAATTCTTGTGAACATTTATTTCTGTGTGAATCTTAAGGGAAGAAATAGATATCGTCTCTAAAAGTTTGTAAAATTTGAAATACGATATCTAGTCTAATGACAATAACTTTGTTACAAAATTATGATATTATCACATGTTTATGATACTTTGAGATTGTAAAGACTGTTGGTTTTCATGATCTGTTTTCATCACATTCAAAGATTTTTAATTGTCAACAGCTTAATAATATCAATGGTCGCATGGCTTAGATGGCAAAGCGCCTGCCTAGTAAGTAGGAGATCACGAGTTCGAGTCTCGTTGGGACCTATTAGAAAATTCTTGTGAACATTTATTTCTGTGTGAATCTTAAGGGAAGAAATAGATATCGTCTCTAAAAGTTTGTAAAATTTGAAATACGATATCTAGTCTAATGACAATAACTTTGTTACAAAATTATGATATTATCACATGTTTATGATACTTTGAGATTGTAAAGACTGTTGGTTTTCATGATCTTTTTTCATCACATTCAAAGATTTTTAATTGTCAACAGCTTAATTATATCAATGGTCGCATGGCTTAGAGGGCAAAGCGCCTGCCTAGTAAGCAGGAGATCACGAGTTCGAGTCTCGTTGGGACCTATTAGTAAATTCTTGTGTAATTAATTTGCTGTGTTAATCTTTAGGGTTTAAAAAGATATCGTCTCTAAAAGTTTGTATAAATTGATATACGATATCTAGTCTAATGACAATAATTTTGTTACAAAATTATGATATTATCACATGTTTATGATACTTTGAGATTGTAAAGACTGTTGGTTTTCATGATCTGTTTTCATCACATTCAAAGATTTTTAATTGTCAACAGCTTAATACACCAATGGTCGCATGGCTTAGATGGCAAAGCGCCTGCCTGGTAAGCAGGAGATCACGAGTTCGAGTCTCCTTGGTACCTATTAGAAAATTCTTGTGTAATTAATTTGCTGTGTTAATCTTTAGGGTTTAAGAAGATATCGTCTCTATAAGTTTGTATAAATTGATATACGATATCTAGTCTAAATACAATAATTTAGTTACAAAATTGGTCGCATGGCTTATATCGTAAAGCGCCTTCCTAGTAAGCAGGAGATCACGAGTTCGAGTCTCGTTGGGACCTATTAGTAAATTATTGTGTAATTAATTTGCTGTGTTAATCTTTAGGGTTTAAAAAGATATCGTTTCTAAAAGTTTGTATAAATTGATATACGATATCTAGTCTAATGACAATAACTTTGTTACAAAATTATGATATTATCACATGTTTATGATACTTTGAGATTGTAAAGACTGTTGGTTTTCATGATCTGTTTTCATCACATTCAAAGATTTTTAATTGTCAACAGCTTAATAAAATCAATGGTCGCATGTCTTAGAGGACAAAGCTCCTGCTTAGTAAGCAGGAGATCACGAGTTCGAGTCTCGTTGGGACCTATTAGAAAATTCTTGTGAACATTTATTTCTGTGTGAATCTTAAGGGAAGAAATAGATATCGTCTCTAAAAGTTTGTAAAATTTGAAATACGATATCTAGTCTAAAGACAATAACTTTGTTACAAAATTATGATATTATCACATGTTTATGATACTTTGAGATTGTAAAGACTGTTGGTTTTCATGATCTTTTTTCATCACATTCAAAGATTTTTAATTGTCAACAGCTTAATTATATAAATGGTCGCATGGCTTAGACGGAAAAGCGCCTGCCTAGTAAGCAGGAGATCACGAGTTCGAGTCTCGTTGGGACCTATTAGTAAATTCTTGTGTAATTAGTTTGCTGTGTTAATCTTTAGGGTTTAAAAAGATATCGTTTCTAAAAGTTTGTATAAATTGATATACGATATCTAGTCTAATGACAATAATTTTGTTACAAAATTGTGATATTATCACATGTTTATATTACTTTGAGATTTTAAAGACTGTTGGTTTTCATGATCTTTTTTCATCACATTCAAAGATTTTTAATTGTCAACAGCTTAATTACATCAATGGTCGCATGGCTTAGATGGCAAAGCGCCTGCCTAGTAAGCAGGAGATCACGAGTTCGAGTCTCGTTGGGACCTAATAGAAAATTCTTGTGTAATTAAATTTCTGTGTTAAACTTTAGGATTTAAATAGATATCGTCTCTAAAAGTTTGTAAAAATTGATATACGATATCTAGTCTAAATACAATAAATTTGTTACAAAATTATGATATTATCACATGTTTATGATACTTTGAGATTGTAAAGACTGTTGGTTTTCATGATCTGTTTTCATCACATTCAAAGATTTTTAATTGTCAACAGCTTAATACACCAATGGTCGCATGGCTTATATGGTAAAGCGCCTTCCTAGTAAGCAGGAGATCACGAGTTCGAGTCTCGTTGGGACCTATTAGTAAATTATTGTGTAATTAATTTGCTGTGTTAATCTTTAGGGTTTAAAAAGATATCGTTTCTAAAAGTTTGTATAAATTGATATACGATATCTAGTCTAATGACAATAACTTTGTTACAAAATTATGATATTATCACATGTTTATGATACTTTGAGATTGTAAAGACTGTTGGTTTTCATGATCTGTTTTCATCACATTCAAAGATTTTTAATTGTCAACAGCTTAAGAAAATCAATGGTCGCATGTCTTAGAGGGCAAAGCGCCTGCCTAGTAAGCAGGAAATCACGAGTTCGAGTCTCGTTGGGACCTATTAGTAAATTCTTGTGTAATTAATTTGCTGTGTTAATCTTTAGGGTTTAAAAATATTTCGTCTCTATAAGTTTGTATAAATTGATATACGATATCTAGTCTTAATACAATTATTTTGTTACAAAATTATGATATTATCACATGTTTATGATACTTTGAGATTGTAAAGACTGTTGGTTTTCATGATCTTTTTTCATCACATTCAAAGATTTTTAATTGTCAACAGCTTAATTATATTAATGGTCGCATGGCTTAGACGGAAAAGCGCCTGCCTAGTAAGCAGGAGATCACGAGTTCGAGTCTCGTTGGGTCCTATTAGTAAATTCTTGTTCAATTAATTTGCTGTGTTAATCTTCAGGGTTTAAAAAGATATCGTCTCTAAAAGTTTGTATACATTGCTATACGATATCTAGTCTAATGACTATAATTTTGTTCCAAATTATGATATTATCACATGTTTATGATACTTTGAGATTGTAAAGACTGTTGGTTTTCATGATCTGTTTTCATCACATTCAAAGATTTTTAATTGTCAACAGCTTAATAAACCAATGGTCGCATGGCTTAGATGGCAAAGCGCCTGCCTAGTAAGCAGGAGATCACGAGTTCGAGTCTCGTTGGCACCTATTAGTAAATTCTTGTGTAATTAATTTGCTGTGTTAATCTTTAGGGTTTAAAAAGATATCGTTTCTAAAAGTTTGTATAAATTGATATACGATATCTAGTCTAATGACAACAATTTTGTTACAAAATTGTGATATTATCACATGTTTATGTTACTTTGAGATTTTAAAGACTGTTGGTTTTCATGATCTGTTTTCATCACATTCAAAGATTTTAAATTGTCAACAGCTTAATTACATCAATGGTCGCATGGCTTAAGGTACGTTCAGACTACAGCCTTTTTGAGCGTTTTACGTACTACGTATAACGTTTTTACGCTCCGAGTTACGTAGCTGGGAACGGAGGAGTGTTCAGACACAACGCTCTACGTAGTACGTAATACGTAAACTCAAAACGTAGTCAAAACGAAGTCAAAACTGAGCGTACGTAAAAATGAGATTGATCTCATTTTTACATAAGTTTTTGGGACGTTCTACGCACTACGTAGCCAAAATCTATTACGCTTGTCTACATTCTTTTGTTTTTTGTGTTTCTCTCCTGTTTATTCATTCTGGGATATGTCAGGTGTAGAATTGTAAATTTAATAATTAATTTTTTGAATTTTTATTTTAAAAATAAATATGGGGCCTACTAAAGTTGCCAAAAAGAATTCCTCTAACAAATTCAAGTCGCCCCCCAAAAAATCACCGATAAAGAAAATCAAAAAGTAAATATTATGTCATGAAATCTTTTGCAACTATTTTGGTTTATTGCTTATTCTATTTTAGGTCTTCAAGAAATTGGTCAGAAGAAGAAAAGTTTCGTCCTCAGAGCTTTTTTCAATAAATATAACAAAGAGCTACAACAGGTACAAAAATCTACAGCAGACGCTAGAATCTCCGCAGAATCTAGCCTACTCTACGTAAATTTGACAGTGTAGTCTGAACAGTCTACGAACACATTTACGTAAATATGGCTCCGTAAAAAACGCAGCGAAATTTACGAAGCACAAACGTAAACTTTTAACGTTATACGTTATACGTTATACGTAGAAAAGAGCTGTAGTCTGAACGATACTTTAGATGGCAAAGCACCTGCCTAGTAAGCAGGAGATACTCCACGTCGGGTCCCGTTAGTACTTGGATGCAGACGTGTTTTTTGTGTTCTCCTGTTTTCCCATCAATTTGTGAGTTTATTGCTGATTTTCATTACTTTTTGTTGTTATTTTCATGTTCTAGAGTGTTTATTTTGTATAGTTTTCTTGTTTTTCTCTTGTTTTCCCCAAATTTATCCTTTTCGGTGTTTTGTTTACTTGTGTGGGGGCCCCCCCCTTCCCCCTTGGCAGTTTGTTTACATTGTCTAGGGGACAATGGCTGCCAAGTGGCTCAATAGTGTAGATGTCGATTTTGGGGTTCAATTCCCGAGATTGAGTATGCGTGCGGTACATGGGTTCGTGCGTAGTTTGAAGGTTGAGCCACAGGATCTCTTAGACCTAGTTTCTGTGCTAGATACGAGAAATCAGGTCGCTAGAATTACGTTTACGACAGAGACATACACCTCAAATTTTTTGTCCCAACACAGTGGTATCGTCAGGACGGAATTGGAAGGGAAAGAAGTTAATGTAGTCATCAGGGACAGTAATATTCCGGAGAAATTTGTCAGAATTGCAGGGATTCCACAGAATCTAGACTTGGGAGTAGTAAAGACACGTCTGAAGGAATTTGGAACCATAATTGATGCTCGTTGGGAACGCTATCGGGTGGCAGAGGATGACGTTTTATACCCTGTCCTTGCCACTTGGATGATAGTACGAATGACGTTGACTAAGAATATTCCCTCATACATTACTATTGGCAGCTATCGTGCCATGGTAAAGTATGAGGGACAAAACCTACTTGCAGACTGTGTGACGACGAAACCCATTTTAGCTACAACTGCCCAACTTTGAGACGTAATAAGGAACCTATCATTGTCCAAAAGCCCAGTAATAAAATGACTAAAAAGACAGAGACAGTCCCGGAAAAACCCGTCACTCTACCCTTAGATGTAGACCCCATGGTTTCTAAGGCCCTTCTTGAGTGTGGATTACAAAGTTCACTCTCAGGGGGGACTCCCAACTTAGAAATTTCTCCCACCGAACAACCCGTTAAATCCACAGACGACCCACCACGACAGACTCCGCCCGCTCAAATGATAATCCCTGAAACACAACCCGATGACTCGGAACCTATGACAATTTCCATGGAACCAGTGGAACCCAATTTGGGGGAAGTTGAGTCCATGGAAACTGACAAAACAAGTGACCACCTGAAAGTTCCCACTGTACCACAAAGCAAACGTTTCAAACCAACATTGACACCCCAGAATTCTAGACCAACCTTGTCCACTTCTCAACCCAAGAAACCATTTAAATGACTGCAAAGCTAAAAATCGCATCTATCAACATTGGAGGGATTAGGTCAGTCGAGCGACGTCAAATTCTTTTTAACTTCTGCAGGGACGGTAACCTAGATATCGTGGGACTTCAAGAGGTAGCATTTCATTCTTGTCCAATTATTGAAAGTCGCTACCGTTTGTTGGCAAATGTCGGTCCCAACAAAAATGGAACAGCCATTCTCATTAGACATGGTCTGGACTATTCTCGATTACTTCTAGAACCCGACGGAAGGCTTATATCTATTGACGTGAAATGTTTCACGTTCATTAATATCTATGTTCCGTCAGGTAGTCACGTAAAAACCGAGAGAAACAACTTTCTTCGTCAAACCGTCCCTGCTTACACAATAACTACTCGACTGCCCTTCGTGTTGATGGGCGATTTTAACTGCGTAGACGACATCCAAGATAAGGCATGCTCCGACTCCTTCTCTTCCCAAAGTAATATTATCAGCTATGCTTTGAAAGAGATGGTTACTGGTCTTGATCTGGTAGATATCTGGAAAAAGCTAAATAAAAGTGAACCGGGGCACACCTTTTACCATCCCTCCGGTTCTTCTCGACTTGATAGGATATATGCTAGCCGATCTTTTGCAGAGAATTTTTTAAATATTTATTTGCAATCTTTGTCGGTTAGTGATCATCAATCGGTACAATCAACTTTTACCTGCAATCTCGATCTCCCACATCGTACTAGATCCCCTGCTGGTTTGTGGAAATTAAATACTTCCATACTGTCAGAAGAAGGCTATCAAAACTATGTAAAAAATTTTATTCATGAATCTGCCAATCATTCTCTTAAGGAAAGTAATGTCGCAAATTGGTGGGAGAGTGTACTGAAACCAGGTATCAAACGCATTTCGGTAGATTATTCTAAACAAAGAGCTAGAATGATTAGGGAAACGAAATTTTTCTACCAGTCCTGCATTCAGGAGATGGCCGAAGCAGATACCTTTGATTGGGTTGCCTTTCACCAGTTGAGGAAATTCTCAAAGTCTTGGGAGGAGAGCACACTTAAAGGGTATGGGATTCGTTCCCGCTGCTTTGAAGGCCAAGAGGTGGAGGAAGCCAATATTTTTCATGTAAATAGAGCTAGAGTTAACTACCGAAAATGTCGTATTGATAAAATCATTGCCTCTAATGGCACATGCTTATCGACCAAAGAGGACATTTCAGGAGAGATTATTTCACATTTCAGTAAAATTTTCAAAAATCAACCTTCTCCTGACACACTAGCAGGTACTGATTTTCTTGAGGGAGTAAGAGATTGCTTTAAGCCAACCCCAAACCTGACTGCACCAATTTCCCTCCTTGAGATTAAAGCTGCTCTGATGGCGATGAAATCAAACAAGTCTCCTGGCACCGATGGCATTCCTTACGAGTTTTACGTAGAATTTTGGGACGTGATCGCACCCCATTTCTTGGATATGTTCAATCATATCCTTGAAAGGGAAACTCTTACGTCATCGCAGGGCCAAGCGGCGATCAGGCTAATTCCCAAGTCTTCAGGGCTCTGTGGAATTTCTAATTTTCGGCCAATTTCTCTTCTGAATTGTGACTACAAAGTCATGGCATCTGTTTTAGCGAGACGATTGAGGCAGACACTGTCATCTACCATAGGGCCTCATCAAAAAGGTGGGGTACCTGGTAGATTGATTTTTGACAATTTAATGCTTTATAGAGATGTCATTCAATTCGTTGATGACCGGGGATGCCATGACTCTTCCAACTTTGCGATTCGGGGTATGGGCGCTGCCATTGTTGGAGTTGACTTTGAAAAGGCCTACGACCTGGTTAACAGGGAAGTCCTCTGGAGGATTCTGGATCTCATGGGCTATCCCACCACCTTCATCCGTTGGCTACAGACTATGTATTCTGTAACAGGAATGTCAATTCTCAACGGATCGGAGGTGGCTGGGGTGCTTTCTGATATTCAATCAATTCGCCAGGGATGCCCCCTATCTGTCCATCTCTTTATTCTATACATTGAGCCGTTACTGTTGCGTTTATCTCGAGTTCTCCAGGGCATATCATTGTTTAATGAAAAACTCACTGTCAGAGCCTTCGTTGATGACGTCACCATTTTCATTTCTTGTGACGAAGATTTTACCAGGACAGGACAGGTCCTTGACTTGTTCTGCCAGTGGACAAAGGCAAGGATGAATAAGGAGAAAACAAAAGCCCTGGGACTCGGGACTTGGAGCTCTAGGATGACTTGGCCTCTTGAGTGGCTTGTGTCGGCACAAACATTGTCCCTATTAGGAATTAAATTCTCTCACTCCATAGTTGAGACAGCTGATAGGGTTTGGAATGATGCATTCGGCTCTCTAAATGGTATTCTGCGAGAGAATGCCTGTCGACGTTTCAATCTATACCAGAGGGTTATTTTCCTGAAGTCGAAGGCTCTCTCCGGAACTGTGTTTATTGCACAAGTATTACCATGTAAACAAAATATGGCGGACCAGATTTTAAAGGCTATCATGAAATTTCTATGGATTGGAAAAGTTGAAAGGCCGAACAAAACTGTAGTTTATCGTCCTGTTAGTCAAGGGGGACTGGGAATGGTCAACACACATCTTTTTTACCGTTCCCTTTTCTTGTGTCCTATGTATAAAGTCCTGACAGGCCCCAATAGTCCAGAAAGCTCTCTACTTCGTTATTGGATGTCCTTTCCTCTTCGAACCGTACTACCTCTCTACAAGAACAACACCGTACCCGTTGCAGTTATGAAGAGGCCCACTTACCTTCAGGAACCCCTGCACCAAATAAAACAACTATTTGCCTCTTCGATCCTGGTGCAGGGGAGTCCAATGGTGCACAGGAAAACATACAACCATTGGATCCTGGAGGTGACCACTTTGGGGAAGCTGGAGATCCTAAGGCCTAACCTGGATTGGCCACGTATCTGGAAGGAGACTGCAGCCCTGCCAAGCAACATCAGAGAAACCATGTTCCTTTTCAACCAGCGACTTCTCCCTACCAGGACCAGATGCCATCGGTTAGATCCTTCCAAAGATGCAACATGTCCAATCTGCCATCAGCACCCAGAAACCGATGAGCATCTGACATTCCAATGTCCTGAACGCCACATCGTTTGGAGCTGGTTGGAAGGAACCATACGTCAAATGGGCTGCAAGTCTTCCAAAGAAGATCTCATTCGTGGCCATTTTGGGCCAATAGGTAATCTCCGGCAAACATTTACTCTTCTGGCTGCATACATCTTCATCACCTGGAAAACAAGAAATACCCATCGTATCCCTCGCCAAGAAGAAGTAGAGAGCTTATGGAAAGCACTTTTTCCTCCCAGTCCACTCCTTTCCATTTAGTCTTCCCTTTTAGTTCCGTTTTGTTCTTTTATATTGCTTTTGTATATATTTCCCTGCCTCTATTTGTAAATCCTTTGTTTATTTTTGTTTTTTTGGTGTCTGCTAGACAATTGCTTTTGTTTACCTTTGGTTTTTTGTTTTTCTTGTATTAATCTACCTCAATATTTGTTCGCATTTGTTTGTTTTTGTTAGTCGACCAATTAACGGGACCTACATTGTCAAATTTTTGCTTTGCTTCCCCTTTAATCGTCTGCATCCAAGGAAAATAATTATTTGTATCTTTGTTTTCTTTTGTTTTGATAAATGTTAGAGTGCCATGAAAATTAACTGATAATAAAAGAGGATTTTACAAAAAAAAAAAAAAAAAAATCACGAGTTCGAGTCTCGTTGGGACCTGTTAAAAAATTCTTGTGTAATTAAATTTCTGTGTTAAATTTTAGGATTTAAATAGATATCGTCTCTAAAAGTTTGTATAAATTGATATACGATATCTAGTCTAAATACAATAATTTTGTTACAAAATTATGATATTATCACATGTTTATGATACTTTGAGATTGTAAAGACTGTTGGTTTTCATGATCTGTTTTCATCACATTCAAAGATTTTTAATTGTCAACAGCTTAACACAACAAGGGTCGCATGGCTTAGATTGCAATGCGCCTGCCTAGTAAGCAGGAGATCACGAGTTCGAGTCTCGTTGGGACCTATAGGGTTAATCTTTAGGGTTTAAAAAGATATCGTCTCTAAAAGTTTGTATAAATTGATATACGATATCTAGACTAATGACAACAATTTTGTTACAAAATTATGATATTATCACATGTTTATGATACTTTGAGATTGTAAAGACTGTTGGTTTTCATGATCTGTTTTCATCACATTCAAAGATTTTTAATTGTCAACAGCTTAATACACCAATGGTCGCATGGCTTAGATGGCAAAGCGCCTGCCTAGTAAGCAGGAGATCACGAGTTCGAGTCTCGTTGGGACGTATTAGAAAATTCTTGTGAATATTAATTTTTGTGTGAATCTTAAGGGAAGAAATAGATATCGTCTCTAAAAGTTTGTATAAATTGATATACGATATCTAGTCTAATGACAATAACTGTGTTACAAAATTATGATATTATCACATGTTTATGATACTTTGAGATTGTAAAGACTGTAGGTTCTCATGATCTGTTTTCATCACATTCAAAGATTTTTAATTGTCAACAGCTTAATTACATCAATGGTCGCATGGCTTAGATGGCAAAGCGCCTGCTTAGTAAGCAGGAGATCACGAGTTCGAGTTTCGTTGGGACCTATTAGAAAATTCTTGTGTAATTAAATTTCTGTGTTAAACTTTAGGATTTAAATAGATATCGTCTCTAAAAGTTTTTATAAATTGATATACGATATCTAGTCTAAATATAATAATTTTGTTACAAAATTATGATATTATCACATGTTTATGTTACTTTGAGATTGTAAAGACTGTTGGTTTTCATGATCTGTTTTCATCACATTCAAAGATTTTTAATTGTCAACAGCTTAATTATATCAATGGTCGCATGGCTTAGAGGGCAAAGCGCCTGCCTAGTAAGCAGGAGATCACGAGTTCGAGTCTCGTTGGGACCTATTAGTTAATTCTTGTGTAATTAATTTGCTGTGTTAATCTTTAGGGTTTAAACAGATATCGTTTTTAAAAGTTTTTTATAAATTGATATACGATATCTAGTCTAATGACAATAATTTTGTTACAAAATTGTGATATTATCACATGTTTATGTTACTTTGAGATTGTAAAGACTGTTGGTTTTCATGATCTGTTTTCATCACATTCAAAGTTTTTTAATTGTCAACAGCTTAATTACATCAATGGTCGCATGGCTTAGATGGCAAAGCGCCTGCCTAGTAAGCAGGAGATCACGAGTTCGAGTCTCGTTGGGACCTATTAGAAAATTCTTGTGAATATTAATTTCTGTGTGAATCTTAAGGGAAGAAATAGATATCGTCTCTAAAAGTTTGTATAAATTGATATACGATATCTAGTCTAATGACAATAACTTTGTTACAAAATTATGATATTATCACATGTTTATGATACTTTGAGATTGTAAAGACTGTTGGTTCTCATGATCTGTTTTCATCACATTCAAAGATTTTTAATTGTCAACAGCTTAATTACATCAATGGCCGCATGGCTTAGATGGCAAAGCGCCTGCCTAGTAAGCAGGAGATCACGAGTTCGAGTCTCGTTGGGACCTATTAGAAAATTCTTGTGTAATTAAATTTCTGTGTTAATCTTTAGGGTTTAAATAGATATCGTCTCTAAAAGTTTTTATAAATTGATATACGATATCTAGTCTAAATACAATAATTTTGTTACAAAATTATGATATTATCACATGTTTATGATACTTTGAGATTGTAAAGACTGTTGGTTTTCATGATCTGTTTTCATCACATTCAAAGATTTTTAATTGTCAACAGCTTAATTATATCAATGGTCGCATGGCTTAGAGGGCAAAGCGCCTGCCTAGTAAGCAGGAGATCACGAGTTCGAGTCTCGTTGGGACCTATTAGTAAATTCTTGTGTAATTAATTTGCTGTGTTAATCTTTAGGGTTTAAAAAGATATCGTCTCTAAAAGTTTGTATACATTGATATACGATATCTACTCTAATGACAATAATTTTATTACAAAATTATGATATTATCACATGTTTATGATACTTTGAGATTGTAAAGACTGTTGGTTTTCATGATCTGTTTTCATCACATTCAAAGATTTTTAATTGTCAACAGCTTAATACACCAATGGTCGCATGGCTTAGATGGCAAAGCGCCTGCCTAGTAAGCAGGAGATCACGAGTTCGAGTCTCGTTGGGACCTATTAGAAAATTCTTGTGAATATTAATTTCTGTGTGAATCTTAAGGGAAGAAATAGATATCGTCTCTAAAGTTTGTATAAATTGATATACGATATCTAGTCTAATGACAATAACTTTGTTACAAAATTATGATATTATCACATGTTTATGATACTTTGAGATTGTAAAGACTGTTGGTTTTCATGATCTGTTTTCATCACATTCAAAGATTTTTAATTGTCAACAGCTTAATTACATCAATGGTCGCATGGCTTAGAGGGCAAAGCGCCTGCCTAGTAAGCAGGAGATCACGAGTTTGAGTCTCGTTGGGACCTATTAGTTAATTCTTGTGTAATTAATTTGCTGTGTTAATCTTTAGGGTTTAAACAGATATCGTTTCTAAAAGTTTTTATAAATTGATATACGATATCTAGTCTAAATATAATAATTTTGTTACAAAATTATGATATTATCACATGTTTATGTTACTTTGAGATTGTAAAGACTGTTGGTTTTCATGATCTGTTTTCATCACATTCAAAGATTTTTAATTGTCAACAGCTTAATTATATCAATGGTCGCATGGCTTAGAGGGCAAAGCGCCTGCCTAGTAAGCAGGAGATCACGAGTTCGAGTCTCGTTGGGACCTATTAGTAAATTCTTGTGTAATTAATTTGCTGTGTTAATCTTTAGGGTTTAAAAAGATATCGTCTCTAAAAGTTTGTATAAATTGATATACGATATCTAGTCTAATGACAATAATTTTGTTACAAAATTATGATATTATCACATGTTTATGATACTTTGAGATTGTAAAGACTGTTGGTTTTCATGATCTGTTTTCATCACATTCAAAGATTTTTAATTGTCAACAGCTTAACTACATCAATGGTCGCGTGGCTTAGAGGGCAAAGCGCCTGCCTAGTAAGCAGGAGATCACGAGTTCGAGTCTCGTTGGGACCTATTAGTAAATTCTTGTGTAATTAATTTGCTGTGTTAATCTTTAGGGTTTAAAAAGATATCGTCTCTAAAAGTTTGTATAAATTGATATACGATATCTAGTCTAAATACAATAATTTTGTTACAAAATTATGATATTATCACATGTTTATGATACTTTGAGATTGTAAAGACTGTTGGTTTTCATGATCTGTTTTCATCACATTCAAAGATTTTTAATTGTCAACAGCTTAATACACCAATGGTCGCATGGCTTAGATGGCAAAGCGCCTGCCTACTAAGCAGGAGATCACGACTTCGAGTCTCGTTGGGACCTATTAGTCAATTCTTGTGTAATTAATTTGCTATGTTAATCTTAAGGGTTTAAAAAGATATCGTTCCTAAAAGTTTGTATAAATTGATATACGATATCTAGTCTAATGACAATAATTTTGTTACAAAATTGTGATATTATCACATGTTTATGTTACTTTGAGATTGTAAAGACTGTTGGTTTTCATGATCTGTTTTCATCACATTCAAAGATTTTTAATTGTCAACAGCTTAATTACATCAATGGTCGCATGGCTTAGATGGCAAAGCGCCTGCCTAGTAAGCAGGAGATCACGAGTTCGAGTCTCGTTGGGACCTATTAGAAAATTCTTGTGTAATTAAATTTCTGTGTTAAACTTTAGGATTTAAATAGATATCGTCTCTAAAAGTTTGTATAAATTGATATACGATATCTAGTCTAAATACAATAATTTTGTTACAAAATTATGATATTATCACATGTTTATGATACTTTGAGATTGTAAAGACTGTTGGTTTTCATGATCTGTTTTCATCACATTCAAAGATTTTTAATTGTCAACAGCTTAATACATCAATGGTCGCATGGCTTAGATGGCAAAGCGCCTGCATAGTAAACAGGAGATCACGAGTTTGAGTCTCGTTGGTACCTTTTAGAAAATTCTTGTGAATAATAATTTCTTTGGAATCTTATGGGAAGAAATAGGTATCGTCTCTAAAAGTTTGTAAAAATTGATATACGATATCTAGTCTAATGACAATAACTATGTTACAAAATTATGATATTATCACATTTTTATGATACTTTGAGATTGTAAAGGCTGTTGGTTTTCATGATCTGTTTTCATCACATTCAAAGATTTTTAATTGTTAACAGCTTAATTACACAATGGTCGCATGGCTTAGATGGCAAAGCGCCTGCCTAGTAAGCAGGAGATCACGAGTTCGAGTCTCGTTGGGACCTATTAGAAAATTCTTGTGAATATTAATTTCTGTGTGAATCTTAAGGGAAGAAATAGATATCGTCTCTAAAGTTTGTATAATTTGATATACGATATCTAGTCTAATGACAATAACTTTGTTACAAAATTATGATATTATCACATGTTTATGATACTTTGAGATTGTAAAGACTGTTGGTTTTCATGATCTGTTTTCATCACATTCAAAGATTTTTAATTGTCAACAGCTTAATTACATCAATGGTCGCATGGCTTAGAGGGCAAAGCGCCTGCCTAGTAAGCAGGAGATCACGAGTTCGAGTCTCGTTGGGACCTATTAGTAAATTCTTGTGTAATTAATTTGCTGTGTTAATCTTTAGGGTTTAAAAAGATATCGTCTCTAAAAGTTTGTATAAATTGATATACGATATCTAGTCTAATGACAATAATTTTGTTACAAAATTATGATATTATCACATGTTTATGATACTTTGAGATTGTAAAGACTGTTGGTTTTCATGATCTGTTTTCATCACATTCAAAGATTTTTAATTGTCAACAGCTTAATTACACCAATGGTCGCATGGCTTAGATGGCAAAGCGCCTGCCTAGTAAGCAGGAGATCACGAGTTCGAGTCTCGTTGGGACCTATTAGAAAATTCTTGTGAACATTTATTTCTGTGTGAATCTTAAGGGAAGAAATAGATATCGTCTCTAAAAGTTTGTAAAAATTGATATACGATATCTAGTCTAATGACAATAACTTTGTTACAAAATTATGATATTATCACATGTTTATGATACTTTGAGATTGTAAAGACTGTTGGTTTTCATGATCTGTTTTCATCACATTCAAAGATTTTTAATTGTCAACAGCTTAATTATATCAATGGTCGCATGGCTTAGAGGGCAAAGCGCCTGCCTAGTAAGCAGGAGATCACGAGTTCGAGTCTCGTTGGGACCTATTAGTAAATTCTTGTGTAATTAATTTGCTGTGTTAATCTTTAGGGTTTAAAAAGATATCGTCTCTAAAAGTTTGTATAAATTGATATACGATATCTAGTCTAATGACAATAATTTTGTTACAAAATTATGATATTATCACATGTTTATGATACTTTGAGATTGTAAAGACTGTTGGTTTTCATGATCTGTTTTCATCACATTCAAAGATTTTTAATTGTCAACAGCTTAATACACCAATGGTCGCATGGCTTAGATGGCAAAGCGCCTGCCTAGTAAGCAGGAGATCACGAGTTCGAGTCTCGTTGGGACCTATTAGAAAATTCTTGTGAATATTAATTTCTGTGTGAATCTTAAGGGAAGAAATAGATATCGTCTCTAAAGTTTGTATAAATTGATATACGATATCTAGTCTAATGACAATAACTTTGTTACAAAATTATGATATTATCACATGTTTATGATACTTTGAGATTGTAAAGACTGTTGGTTTTCATGATCTGTTTTCATCACATTCAAAGATTTTTAATTGTCAACAGCTTAATTACATCAATGGTCGCATGGCTTAGAGGGCAAAGCGCCTGCCTAGTAAGCAGGAGATCACGAGTTCGAGTCTCGTTGGGACCTATTAGAAAATTCTTGTGCAATTAAACTTCTGTGTTAAACTTTAGGATTTAAATAGATATCGTCTCTAAAAGTTTGTATAAATTGATATACGATATCTAGTCTAAATACAATAATTTTGTTACAAAATTATGATATTATCACATGTTTATGATACTTTGAGATTGTAAAGACTGTTGGTTTTCATGATCTGTTTTCATCACATTCAAAGATTTTTAATTGTCAACAGCTTAATTATATCAATGGTCGCATGGCTTAGAGGGCAAAGCGCCTGCCTAGTAAGCAGGATATCACGAGTTCGAGTCTCGTTGGGACCTATTAGTAAATTCTTGTGTAATTAATTTGCTGTGTTAATCTTTAGGGTTTAAAAAGATATCGTCTCTAAAAGTTTGTATAAATTGATATACGATATCTAGTCTAATGACAATAATTTTGTTACAAAATTATGATATTATCACATGTTTATGATACTTTGAGATTGTAAAGACTGTTGGTTTTCATGATCTGTTTTCATCACATTCAAAGATTTTTAATTGTCAACAGCTTAATACACCAATGGTCGCATGGCTTAGATGGCAAAGCGCCTGCCTAGTAAGCAGGAGATCACGAGTTCGAGTCTCGTTGGGACCTATTAGTAAATTCTTGTGTAATTAATTTGCTGTGTTAATCTTTAGGGTTTAAAAAGATATCGTCTCTAAAAGTTTGTATAAATTGATATACGATATCTAGTCTCTAATGACAATAATTTTGTTACAAAATTATGATATTATCACATGTTTATGATACTTTGAGATTGTAAAGACTGTTGGTTTTCATGATCTGTTTTCATCACATTCAAAGATTTTTAATTGTCAACAGCTTAATACACCAATGGTCGCATGGCTTAGATGGCAAAGCGCCTGCCTAGTAAGCAGGAGATCACGAGTTCGAGTCTCGTTGGGACCTATTAGAAAATTCTTGTGAACATTTATTTCTGTGTGAATCTTAAGGGAAGAAATAGATATCGTCTCTAAAAGTTTGTAAAAATTGATATACGATATCTAGTCTAATGACAATAACTTTGTTACAAAATTATGATATTATCACATGTTTATGATACTTTGAGATTGTAAAGACTGTTGGTTTTCATGATCTGTTTTCATCACATTCAAAGATTTTTAATTGTCAACAGCTTAATTATATCAATGGTCGCATGGCTTAGAGGGCAAAGCGCCTGCCTAGTAAGCAGGAGATCACGAGTTCGAGTCTCGTTGGGACCTATTAGTAAATTCTTGTGTAATTAATTTGCTGTGTTAATCTTTAGGGTTTAAAAAGATATCGTCTCTAAAAGTTTTTATAAATTGATATACGATATCTAGTCTAATGACAATAATTTTGTTACAAAATTATGATATTATCACATGTTTATGATACTTTGAGATTGTAAAGACTGTTGGTTTTCATGATCTGTTTTCATCACATTCAAAGATTTTTAATTGTCAACAGCTTAATTACATCAATGGTCGCATGGCTTAGAGGGCAAAGCGCCTGCCTAGTAAGCAGGAGATCACGAGTTTGAGTCTCGTTGGGACCTATTAGTAAATTCTTGTGTAATTAATTTGCTGTGTTAATCTTTAGGGTTTAAAAAGATATCGTCTCTAAAAGTTTGTATAAATTGATATACGATATCTAGTCTAATGACAATAATTTTGTTACAAAATTATGATATTATCACATGTTTATGATACTTTGAGATTGTAAAGACTGTTGGTTTTCATGATCTGTTTTCATCACATTCAAAGATTTTTAATTGTCAACAGCTTAATACACCAATGGTCGCATGGCTTAGATGGCAAAGCGCCTGCCTAGTAAGCAGGAGATCACGAGTTCGAGTCTCGTTGGGACCTATTAGAAAATTCTTGTGTACATTAATTTCTGTGTTAATCTTAAGGGTTTAAAAAGATATCGTCTCTAAAAGTTTGTATAAATTGATATACGATATCTAGTCTAATGACAATAACTTTGTTACAAAATTATGATATTATCACATGTTTATGATACTTTGAGATTGTAAAGACTGTTGGTTTTCATGATCTGTTTTCATCACATTCAAAGATTTTTAATTGTCAACAGCTTAATTACATCAATGGTCGCATGGCTTAGAGGGCAAAGCGCCTGCCTAGTAAGCAGGAGATCACGAGTTCGAGTCTCGTTGGGACCTATTAGTAAATTCTTGTGTAATTAAATTTCTGTGTTAATCTTTAGGGTTTAAATAGATATCGTCTCTAAAAGTTTGTATAAATTGATATACGATATCTAGTCTAAATACAATAATTTTGTTACAAAATTATGATATTATCACATGTTTATGATACTTTGAGATTGTAAAGACTGTTGGTTTTCATGATCTGTTTTCATCACATTCAAAGATTTTTAATTGTCAACAGCTTAATACATCAATGGTCGCATGGCTTAGATGGCAAAGCGCCTGCCTAGTAAGCAGGAGATCACGAGTTCGAGTCTCGTTGGGACCTATTAGAAAATTCTTGTGAATATTAATTTGCTGTGTGAATCTTATGGGAAGAAATAGATATCGTCTCTAAAAGTTTGTAAAATTTGATATACGATATCTAGTCTAATGACAATAACTTTGTTACAAAATTATGATATTATCACATGTTTATGATACTTTGAGATTGTAAAGACTGTTGGTTTTCATGATCTGTTTTCATCACATTCAAAGATTTTTAATTGTCAACAGCTTAATTACATCAATGGTCGCATGGCTTAGATGGCAAAGCGCCTGCCTAGTAAGCAGGAGATCACGAGTTCGAGTCTCGTTGGGACCTATTAGAAAATTCTTGTGAACATTAATTTCTGTGTGAATCTTAAGGGAAGAAATAGATATCGTCTCTAAAAGTTTGTAAAATTTGATATACGATATCTAGTCTAATGACAATAACTTTGTTACAAAATTATGATATTATCACATGTTTATGATACTTTGAGATTGTAAAGACTGTTGGTTTTCATGATCTGTTTTCATCACATTCAAAGATTTTTAATTGTCAACAGCTTAATTACATCAATGGTCGCATGGCTTAGAGGGCAAAGCGCCTGCCTAGTAAGCAGGAGATCACGAGTTCGAGTCTCGTTGGGACCTATTAGTAAATTCTTGTGTAATTAATTTGCTGTGTTAATCTTTAGGGTTTAAATAGATATCGTCTCTAAAAGTTTTTATAAATTGATATACGATATCTAGTCTAATGACAATAATTTTGTTACAAAATTATGATATTATCACATGTTTATGATACTTTGAGATTGTAAAGACTGTTGGTTTTCATGATCTGTTTTCATCACATTCAAAGATTTTTAATTGTCAACAGCTTAATTACACCAATGGTCGCATGGCTTAGATGGCAAAGCGCCTGCCTAGTAAGCAGGAGATCACGAGTTCGAGTCTCGTTGGGACCTATTAGAAAATTCTTGTGAACATTTATTTCTGTGTGAATCTTAAGGGAAGAAATAGATATCGTCTCTAAAAGTTTGTAAAAATTGATATACGATATCTAGTCTAATGACAATAACTTTGTTACAAAATTATGATATTATCACATGTTTATGATACTTTGAGATTGTAAAGACTGTTGGTTTTCATGATCTGTTTTCATCACATTCAAAGATTTTTAATTGTCAACAGCTTAATTATATCAATGGTCGCATGGCTTAGAGGGCAAAGCGCCTGCCTAGTAAGCAGGAGATCACGAGTTCGAGTCTCGTTGGGACCTATTAGTAAATTCTTGTGTAATTAATTTGCTGTGTTAATCTTTAGGGTTTAAAAAGATATCGTCTCTAAAAGTTTGTATAAATTGATATACGATATCTAGTCTAATGACAATAATTTTGTTACAAAATTATGATATTATCACATGTTTATGATACTTTGAGATTGTAAAGACTGTTGGTTTTCATGATCTGTTTTCATCACATTCAAAGATTTTTAATTGTCAACAGCTTAATACACCAATGGTCGCATGGCTTAGATGGCAAAGCGCCTGCCTAGTAAGCAGGAGATCACGAGTTCGAGTCTCGTTGGGACCTATTAGAAAATTCTTGTGAACATTTATTTCTGTGTGAATCTTAAGGGAAGAAATAGATATCGTCTCTAAAAGTTTGTATAAATTGATATACGATATCTAGTCTAATGACAATAACTTTGTTACAAAATTATGATATTATCACATGTTTATGATACTTTGAGATTGTAAAGACTGTTGGTTTTCATGATCTGTTTTCATCACATTCAAAGATTTTTAATTGTCAACAGCTTAATTACATCAATGGTCGCATGGCTTAGAGGGCAAAGCGCCTGCCTAGTAAGCAGGAGATCACGAGTTCGAGTCTCGTTGGGACCTATTAGTAAATTCTTGTGTAATTAATTTGCTGTGTTAATCTTTAGGGTTTAAAAAGATATCGTCTCTAAAAGTTTTTATAAATTGATATACGATATCTAGTCTAATGACAATAATTTTGTTACAAAATTATGATATTATCACATGTTTATGATACTTTGAGATTGTAAAGACTGTTGGTTTTCATGATCTGTTTTCATCACATTCAAAGATTTTTAATTGTCAACAGCTTAATTACATCAATGGTCGCATGGCTTAGATGGCAAAGCGCCTGCCTAGTAAGCAGGAGATCACGAGTTCGAGTCTCGTTGGGACCTATTAGAAAATTCTTGTGAACATTAATTTCTGTGTGAATCTTAAGGGAAGAAATAGATATCGCTCTCAAAAAGTTTGTATAAATTGATATACGATATCTAGTCTAATGACAATAACTTTGTTACAAAATTATGATATTATCACATGTTTATGATACTTTGAGATTGTAAAGACTGTTGGTTTTCATGATCTGTTTTCATCACATTCAAAGATTTTTAATTGTCAACAGCTTAATTACATCAATGGTCGCATGGCTTAGAGGGCAAAGCGCCTGCCTAGTAAGCAGGAGATCACGAGTTCGAGTCTCGTTGGGACCTATTAGAAAATTCTTGTGTACATTAAATTTCTGTGTTAATCTTTAGGGTTTAAATAGATATCGTCTCTAAAAGTTTGTATAAATTGATATACGATATCTAGTCTAAATACAATAATTTTGTTACAAAATTATGATATTATCACATGTTTATGATACTTTGAGATTGTAAAGACTGTTGGTTTTCATGATCTGTTTTCATCACATTCAAAGATTTTTAATTGTCAACAGCTTAATTATATCAATGGTCGCATGGCTTAGAGGGCAAAGCGCCTGCCTAGTAAGCAGGAGATCACGAGTTCGAGTCTCGTTGGGACCTATTAGTAAATTCTTGTGTAATTAATTTGCTGTGTTAATCTTTAGGGTTTAAAAAGATATCGTCTCTAAAAGTTTGTATAAATTGATATACGATATCTAGTCTAATGACAATAATTTTGTTACAAAATTATGATATTATCACATGTTTATGATACTTTGAGATTGTAAAGACTGTTGGTTTTCATGATCTGTTTTCATCACATTCAAAGATTTTTAATTGTCAACAGCTTAATACACCAATGGTCGCATGGCTTAGATGGCAAAGCGCCTGCCTAGTAAGCAGGAGATCACGAGTTCGAGTCTCGTTGGGACCTATTAGAAAATTCTTGTGAACATTTATTTCTGTGTGAATCTTAAGGGAAGAAATAGATATCGTCTCTAAAAGTTTGTAAAATTTGAAATACGATATCTAGTCTAATGACAATAACTTTGTTACAAAATTATGATATTATCACATGTTTATGATACTTTGAGATTGTAAAGACTGTTGGTTTTCATGATCTGTTTTCATCACATTCAAAGATTTTTAATTGTCAACAGCTTAATTACATCAATGGTCGCATGGCTTAGAGGGCAAAGCGCCTGCCTAGTAAGCAGGAGATCACGAGTTCGAGTCTCGTTGGGACCTATTAGTAAATTCTTGTGTAATTAATTTGCTGTGTTAATCTTTAGGGTTTAAAAAGATATCGTCTCTAAAAGTTTGTATAAATTGATATACGATATCTAGTCTAATGACAATAATTTTGTTACAAAATTATGATATTATCACATGTTTATGATACTTTGAGATTGTAAAGACTGTTGGTTTTCATGATCTGTTTTCATCACATTCAAAGATTTTTAATTGTCAACAGCTTAATTACATCAATGGTCGCATGGCTTAGATGGCAAAGCGCCTGCCTAGTAAGCAGGAGATCACGAGTTCGAGTCTCGTTGGGACCTATTAGAAAATTCTTGTGAACATTAATTTGCTGTGTGTTAATCTTAAGGGAAGAAATAGATATCGTCTCTAAAAGTTTGTATAAATTGATATACGATATCTAGTCTAATGACAATAACTTTGTTACAAAATTATGATATTATCACATGTTTATGATACTTTGAGATTGTAAAGACTGTTGGTTTTCATGATCTGTTTTCATCACATTCAAAGATTTTTAATTGTCAACAGCTTAATTACATCAATGGTCGCATGGCTTAGAGGGCAAAGCGCCTGCCTAGTAAGCAGGAGATCACGAGTTCGAGTCTCGTTGGGACCTATTAGTAAATTCTTGTGTAATTAATTTGCTGTGTTAATCTTTAGGGTTTAAAAAGATATCGTCTCTAAAAGTTTGTATAAATTGATATACGATATCTAGTCTAATGACAATAATTTTGTTACAAAATTATGATATTATCACATGTTTATGATACTTTGAGATTGTAAAGACTGTTGGTTTTCATGATCTGTTTTCATCACATTCAAAGATTTTTAATTGTCAACAGCTTAATAACATCAATGGTCGCATGGCTTAGAGGGCAAAGCGCCTGCCTAGTAAGCAGGAGATCACGAGTTCGAGTCTCGTTGGGACCTATTAGAAAATTCTTGTGTAATATTAATTTGCTGTGTGAATCTTATGGGAATAAATAGATATCGTCTCTAAAAGTTTGTAAAAATTGATATACGATATCTAGTCTAAATGACAATAACTTTGTTACAAAATTATGATATTATCACATGTTTATGATACTTTGAGATTGTAAAGACTGTTGGTTTTCATGATCTGTTTTCATCACATTCAAAGATTTTTAATTGTCAACAGCTTAATACACATCAATGGTCGCATGGCTTAGATGGCAAAGCGCCTGCCTAGTAAGCAGGAGATCACGAGTTCGAGTCTCGTTGGGACCTATTAGAAAATTCTTGTGTAATTAAATTTCTGTGTTAATCTTTAGGGTTTAAATAGATATCGTCTCTAAAAGTTTGTATAAATTGATATACGATATCTAGTCTAAATACAATAATTTTGTTACAAAATTATGATATTATCACATGTTTATGATACTTTGAGATTGTAAAGACTGTTGGTTTTCATGATCTGTTTTCATCACATTCAAAGATTTTTAATTGTCAACAGCTTAATACATCAATGGTCGCATGGCTTAGATGGCAAAGCGCCTGCCTAGTAAGCAGGAGATCACGAGTTCGAGTCTCGTTGGGACCTATTAGAAAATTCTTGTGAATAAAATTTATTTTTTTTGTAATCTTATAGGGAAGAAATAGATATCGTCTCTCCAAAAGTTTGTATAAATTTGATATACGATATCTAGTCTAATGACAATAATTTCTTTGTTTTACAAAATTATGATATTATCACATGTTTATGATACTTTGAGATTGTAAAGACTGTTGGTTTTCATGATCTGTTTTCATCACATTCAAAGATTTTTAATTGTCAACAGCTTAATTATATCAATGGTCGCATGGCTTAGAGGGCAAAGCGCCTGCCTAGTAAGCAGGAGATCACGAGTTCGAGTCTCGTTGGGACCTATTAGAAAATTCTTGTGTAATTAATTTGCTGTGTTAATCTTTAGGGTTTAAAAAGATATCGTCTCTAAAAGTTTGTATAAATTGATATACGATATCTAGTCTAATGACAATAATTTTGTTACAAAATTATGATATTATCACATGTTTATGATACTTTGAGATTGTAAAGACTGTTGGTTTTCATGATCTGTTTTCATCACATTCAAAGATTTTTAATTGTAAACAGCTTAATAAAATCAATGGTCGCATTTCTTAGAGGGCAAAGCGCCTGCTTAGTAAGCAGGAGATCACGAGGTCGAGTCTCGTTGGGACCTATTAGTAAATTCTTGTGTAATTAATTTGCTGTGTTAATCTTTAGGGTTTAAAAAGATATAGTCTCTAAAAGTTTGTATAAATTGATATACGATATCTAGTCTAAATACAATAATTTTGTTACAAAATTATGATATTATCACATGTTTATGATACTTTGAGATTGTAAAGACTGTTGGTTTTCATGATCTGTTTTCATCACATTCAAAGATTTTTAATTGTCAACAGCTTAATACACCAATGGTCGCATGGCTTAGATGGCAAAGCGCCTGCCTAGTAAGCAGGAGATCACGAGTTCGAGTCTCGTTGGGACCTATTAGAAAATTCTTGTGAACATTTATTTCTGTGTGAATCTTAAGGGAAGAAATAGATATCGTCTCTAAAAGTTTGTAAAATTTGAAATACGATATCTAGTCTAATGACAATAACTTTGTTACAAAATTATGATATTATCACATGTTTATGATACTTTGAGATTGTAAAGACTGTTGGTTTTCATGATCTGTTTTCATCACATTCAAAGATTTTTAATTGTAAACAGCTTAATAAAATCAATGGTCGCATTTCTTAGAGGGCAAAGCGCCTGCCTAGTAAGCAGGAGATCACGAGTTCGAGTCTCGTTGGGACCTATTAGTAAATTCTTGTGTAATTAATTTGCTGTGTTAATCTTTAGGGTTTAAAAAGATATCGTCTCTAAAAGTTTGTATAAATTGATATACGATATCTAGTCTAAATGACAATAATTTTGTTACAAAATTATGATATTATCACATGTTTATGATACTTTGAGATTGTAAAGACTGTTGGTTTTCATGATCTGTTTTCATCACATTCAAAGATTTTTAATTGTCAACAGCTTAATTATATCAATGGTCGCATGGCTTAGAGGGCAAAGCGCCTGCCTAGTAAGCAGGAGATCACGAGTTCGAGTCTCGTTGGGACCTATTAGTAAATTCTTGTGTAATTAATTTGCTGTGTTAATCTTTAGGGTTTAAAAAGATATCGTCTCTAAAAGTTTGTATAAATTGATATACGATATCTAGTCTAATGACAATAATTTTGTTACAAAATTATGATATTATCACATGTTTATGATACTTTGAGATTGTAAAGACTGTTGGTTTTCATGATCTGTTTTCATCACATTCAAAGATTTTTAATTGTCAACAGCTAAATATACCAATGGTCGCATGGCTTAGATGGCAAAGCGCCTGCCTAGTAAGCAGGAGATCACGAGTTCGAGTCTCGTTGGGACCTATTAGAAAATTCTTGTGAATATTAATTTCTTTGGAATCTTAAGGGAAGAAATAGGTATCGTCTCTAAAAGTTTGTAAAAATTGATATACGATATCTAGTCTAATGACAATAACTTTGTTACAAAATTATGATATTATCACATGTTTATGATACTTTGAGATTGTAAAGACTGTTGGTTTTCATGATCTGTTTTCATCACATTCAAAGATTTTTAATTGTAAACAGCTTAATATAATCAATGGTCGCATGTCTTAGAGGGCAAAGCGCCTGCTTAGTAAGCAGGAGATCACGAGGTCGAGTCTCGTTGGGACCTATTAGTAAATTCTTGTGTAATTAATTTGCTGTGTTAATCTTTAGGGTTTAAAAAGATATAGTCTCTATAAGTTTGTATAAATTGATATACGATATCTAGTCTAAATACAATAATTTTGTTACAAAATTATGATATTATCACATGTTTATGATACTTTGAGATTGTAAAGACTGTTGGTTTTCATGATCTGTTTTCATCACATTCAAAGATTTTTAATTGTCAACAGCTTAATACACCAATGGTCGCATGGCTTAGATGGCAAAGCGCCTGCCTAGTAAGCAGGAGATCACGAGTTCGAGTCTCGTTGGGACCTATTAGAAAATTCTTGTGAACATTTATTTCTGTGTGAATCTTAAGGGAAGAAATAGATATCGTCTCTAAAAGTTTGTAAAATTTGAAATACGATATCTAGTCTAATGACAATAACTTTGTTACAAAATTATGATATTATCACATGTTTATGATACTTTGAGATTGTAAAGACTGTTGGTTTTCATGATCTTTTTCATCACATTCAAAGATTTTTAATTGTCAACAGCTTAATTATATCAATGGTCGCATGGCTTAGAGGGCAAAGCGCCTGCCTAGTAAGCAGGAGATCACGAGTTCGAGTCTCGTTGGGACCTATTAGTAAATTCTTGTGTAATTAATTTGCTGTGGTGTTAATCTTTAGGGTTTAAAAAGATATCGTCTCTTTAAAAGTTTGTATAAATTGATATACGATATCTAGTCTAATGACAATAATTTGTTACAAAATTATGATATTATCACATGTTTATGATACTTTGAGATTGTAAAGACTGTTGGTTTTCATGATCTGTTTTCATCACATTCAAAGATTTTTAATTGTCAACAGCTTACTACACCAATGGTCGCATGGCTTAGATGGCAAAGCGCCTGCCTAGTAAGCAAGAGATCACGAGTTCGAGTCTCGTTGGGACCTATAAGAAAATTCTTGTGAATATTAATTTCTGTGTGAATCTTAAGGGAAGAAATAGATATCGTCTCTAAAAGTTTGTAAAATTGAAAACGTCGGATCCCGTTAGTACTTGGATGCAGACGTGTTTTTTTGTGTTCTCCTGTTTCCCCATCAATTTGTGAGTTTATTGCTGATTTTCATTACTTTTTGTTGTTATTTTCATGTTCTCGAGTGTTTATTTTGTATAGTTTTCTTGTTTTTCTCTTGTTTTCCCCAAATTTATCCTTTTCGGTGTTTTGTTTACTTGTGTGGGGGCCCCCCTTCCCCCTTGGCAGTTTGTTTACATTGTCTAGGGGACAATGGCTGCCAAGTGGCTCAATAGTGTAGATGTCGATTTTGGGGTTCAATTCCCGAGATTGAGTATGCGTGCGGTACATGGGTTCGTGCGTAGTTTGAAGGTTGAGCCACAGGATCTCTTAGGCCTAGTTGCTGTGCTAGATACGAGAAATCAGGTCGCTAGAATTACGTTTACGACAGAGGCATACACCTCAAATTTTTTGTCCCAACACAGTGGTATCGTCAGGACGGAATTGGAAGGGAAAGAAGTTAATGTAGTCATCAGGGACAGTAATATTCCGGAGAAATTTGTAAGAATTGCAGGGATTCCACAGAATCTAGACTAGGGAGTAGTAAAGACACGTCTGAAGGAATTTGGAACCATAATTGATGCTCGTTGGGAACGCTATCGGGTGGCAGAGGATGACGTTTTATACCCTGTCCTTGCCACTTGGATGATAGTACGAATGACGTTGACTAAGAATATTCCCTCATACATTACTATTGGCAGCTATCGTGCCATGGTAAAGTATGAGGGACAAAAACCTACTTGCAGACTGTGTGACGACGAAACCCATTTTAGCTACAACTGCCCAACTTTGAGACGTAATAAGGAACCTAGCATTGTCCAAAAGCCCAGTAATAAAATTACTAAAAAGACAGAGACAGTCCCGGAAAAACCCGTCACTCTACCCTTAGATGTAGACCCCATGGTTTCTAAGGCCCTTCTTGAATGTGGATTACAAAGTTCACTCTCAGGGGGACTCCCACTTAGAAATTTCTCCCACCGAACAACCCGTTAAATCCACAGACGACCCACCACGACAGACTCCGCCCGCTCAAATGATAATCCCTGAAACACAACCTGATGACTCGGAACCTATGACAATTTCCATGGAACCAGTGGAACCCAATTTTGGGGAAGTTGAGTCCATGGAAACTGACAAAACAAGTGACCACCTGAAAGTTCCCACTGTACCACAAAGCAAACGTTTCAAACCAACATTGACACCCCAGAATTCTAGACCAACCTTGTCCACTTCTCAACCCAAGAAACCATTTAAATGACTGCAAAGCTAAAAATCGCATCTATCAACATTGGAGGGATTAGGTCAGTCGAGCGACGTCAAATTCTTTTTAACTTCTGCAGGGACGGTAACCTAGATATCGTGGGACTTCAAGAGGTAGCATTTCATTCTTGTCCAATTATTGAAAGTCGCTACCGTTTGTTGGCAAATGTCGGTCCCAACAAAAATGGAACAGCCATTCTCATTAGACATGGTCTGGACTATTCTCGATTACTTCTAGAACCCGACGGAAGGCTTATATCTATTGACGTGAAATGTTTCACGTTCATTAATATCTATGCTCCGTCAGGTAGTCACGTAAAAACCGAGAGAAACAACTTTCTTCGTCAAACCGTCCCTGCTTACACAATAACTACTCGACTGCCCTTCGTGTTGATGGGCGATTTTAACTGCGTAGACGACATCCAAGATAAGGCATGCTCCGACTCCTTCTCTTCCCAAAGTAATATTATCAGCTATGCTTTGAAAGAGATGGTTACTGGTCTTGATCTGGTAGATATCTGGAAAAAGCTAAATAAAAGTGAACCGGGGCACACCTT
Organism: Daphnia magna; assembly: GCF_020631705.1. Taxonomy (NCBI): domain Eukaryota; kingdom Metazoa; phylum Arthropoda; class Branchiopoda; order Diplostraca; family Daphniidae; genus Daphnia; species Daphnia magna. The sequence goes on from NC_059188.1 coordinate 3,417,002, forward strand.
TTACCATCCCTCCGGTTCTTCTCGACTTGATAGGATATATGCTAGCCGATCTTTTGCAGAGAATTTTGTAAATATTTATTTGCAATCTTTGTCGGTTAGTGATCATCAATCGGTACAATCAACTTTTACCTGCAATCTCGATCTCCCACATCGTACTAGATCCCCTGCTGGTTTGTGGAAATTAAATACTTCCATACTGTCAGAAGAAGGCTATCAAAACTATGTAAAAAATTTTATTCATGAATCTGCCAATCATCCTCTTAGGGAAAGTAATGTCGCAAATTGGTGGGAGAGTGTACTGAAACCAGGTATCAAACGCATTTCGGTAGATTATTCTAAACAAATAGCTAGAATGATTAGGGAAACGAAATTTTTCTACCAGTCCTGCATTCAGGAGATGGCCGAAGCAGATACCTTTGATTGGGTTGCCTTTCACCAGTTGAGGAAATTCTCAAAGTCTTGGGAGGAGAGCACACTTAAAGGGTATGGGATTCGTTCCCGCTGCTTTGAAGGCCAAGAGGTGGAGGAAGCCAATATTTTTCATGTAAATAGAGCTAGAGTTAACTACCGAAAATGTCGTATTGATAAAATCATTGCCTCTAATGGCACATGCTTATCGACCAAAGAGGACATTTCAGGAGAGATTATTTCACATTTCAGTAAAATTTTCAAAAATCAACCTTCTCCTGACATACTGGCAGGTACTGATTTTCTTGAGGGAGTAAGAGATTGCTTTAAGCCAACCCCAAACCTGACTGCACCAATTTCCCTCCTTGAGATTAAAGCTGCTCTGATGGCGATGAAATCAAACAAGTCTCCTGGCACCGATGGCATTCCTTACGAGTTTTACGTAGAATTTTGGGACATGATCGCACCCCATTTCTTGGATATGTTCAATCATATCCTTGAAAGGGAAACTCTTACGTCATCGCAGGGCCAAGCGGCGATCAGGCTAATTCCCAAGTCTTCAGGGCTCTGTGGAATTTCTAATTTTCGGCCAATTTCTCTTCTGAATTGTGACTACAAAGTCATGGCATCTGTTTTAGCGAGACGATTGAGGCAGACACTGTCATCTACCATAGGGCCTCATCAAAAAGGTGGGGTACCTGGTAGATTGATTTTTGACAATTTAATGCTTTATAGAGATGTCATTCAATTCGTTGATGACCGGGGATGCCATGACTCTTCCAACTTTGCGATTCGGGGTATGGGCGCTGCCATTGTTGGAGTTGACTTTGAAAAGGCCTACGACCTGGTTAACAGGGAAGTCCTCTGGAGGATTCTGGATGTCATGGGCTATCCCACCACCTTCATCCGTTGGCTACAGACTATGTATTCTGTAACAGGAATGTCAATTCTCAACGGATCGGAGGTGGCTGGGGTGCTTTCTGATATTCAGTCAATTCGCCAGGGATGCCCCCTATCTGTCCATCTCTTTATTCTATACATTGAGCCGTTACTGTTGCGTTTATCTCGAGTTCTCCAGGGCATATCATTGTTTAATGAAAAACTCACTGTCAGAGCCTTCGTTGATGACGTCACCATTTTCATTTCTTGTGACGAAGATTTTACCAGGGGCAGGACAGGTCCTTGACTTGTTCTGCCAGTGGACAAAGGCAAGGATGAATAAGGAGAAAACAAAAGCCCTGGGACTCGGGACTTGGAGCTCTAGGATGACTTGGCCTCTTGAGTGGCTTGTGTCGGCACAAACATTGTCCCTATTAGGAATTAAATTCTCTCACTCCATAGTTGAGACAGCTGATAGGTTTTGGAATGATGCATTCGGCTCTCTAAATGGTATTCTGCGAGAGAATGCCTGTCGACGTTTCAATCTATACCAGAGGGTTATTTTCCTGAAGTCGAAGGCTCTCTCCGGAACTGTGTTTATTGCACAAGTATTACCATGTAAACAAAATATGGCTGACCAGATTTTAAAGGCTATCATGAAATTTCTATGGATTGGAAAAGTTGAAAGGCCGAACAAAACTGTAGTTTATCGTCCTGTTAGTCAAGGGGGACTGGGAATGGTCAACACACATCTTTTTTACCGTTCCCTTTTCTTGTGTCCTATGTATAAAGTCCTGACAGGCCCCAATAGTCCAGAAAGCTCTCTACTTCGTTATTGGATGTCCTTTCCTCTTCGAACCGTACTACCTCTCTACAAGAACAACACCGTACCCGTTGCAGTTATGAAGAGGCCCACTTACCTTCAGGAACCCCTGCACCAAATAAAACAACTATTTGCCTCTTCGATCCTGGTGCAGGGGAGTCCAATGGTGCACAGGAAAACATACAACCATTGGATCCTGGAGGTGACCACTTTGGGGAAGCTGGAGATCCTAAGGCCTAACCTGGATTGGCCACGTATCTGGAAGGAGACTGCAGCCCTGCCAAGCAACATCAGAGAAACCATGTTCCTTTTCAACCACCCACACAGCACATTTGGTTCCCCAGGACCTCCCAAGATCCTCTTAATTTACTCCTCAGTCTTACTTGTGAGCTTCCTAAATTCCTCTAAAAACCATCTTTTTGGTTACCTGGTGGCTTCCTGATAACCTCCTCAGTACCTCTCTCACCTTCCCGAGGATCTCCCCATAACCTCCCATAATGAAACAAATTAACCATATATATACCGGCTAGTATTCCGTACCCAGCTCCGATTTTCAGCAATAATTGTTATGATAAAATGAATACATATAAACAAAACACATTTTTCAAATGTTTTATTTATTCATCAACTACATTTGACTTTTCAAATTCTGCTGACAGTGACGAAGCCACTCGGTTACTTGATACTGCACTTTAACTGTAGTTTTCTCATCACCAGCAAGGTCTTTGTTACCGAGAGGACGGCACCTGTAGTACATTGCAAAATTTGTTACTATTAAGCCAGAATAAATTTATCTTTATCGATCTTTACCAGAGATTGCAGCATAGATATTCTTCAGATCAGAAAATTTAGCTTTCTCGATTCCTTTTGAGGATTTTCCCGTCCAAGTGAACTTAGTTCCAATTTCGTATGAGAATAACTTTTCCATTATTGCATAAACCGTTTTCTGGAGATTTATTCCACCGATACGGAGCAGCAAAAGGATCTGAAAAAAATTAAAGGTTGCAAACGGAAATAATAAAAACTGAATATTTACTGTTACCATTTGTTGTCGAGATTGTTGGTCCTTCATTGAATTTTCAAGATGTTCAATAGCATCGAACGAATCCAAATGCAAAAGGAATTGCTGTTCATTTTCTTCGATTCTTTGTATTGTACAAATACACGGTTTCGGTCTCGAGTCCAAAATATCGTCGATTTTTGCAGTCATTTCTCGAAATTGGATTTTTAAAAATTCCAAACTTCTTTTAGTGTAGTCTTGAAATACTTAAAAGATGAAGTACCAAAAAATGCATTACATTAAATTAAGTTTTAATAAAGAAATTGTTGAAAAAATCACCTGGTTCACAAATACTGTTGATGTCACGTTCAACTTGAAACTGAGACAAATTAGCAACCTCCACGTTTTGATATGCCTCCCGACGCATTCTCCTTATGTGAGCCTGAGATGTGCTGCTAGCAGTATTAACCCTTTTCATTATCAAATTTACCTTGAATAAATTGATGTTGACGTATGACGTTGACGACCAAGTTGTTTTTGTAACTATGATGCTGCAAGCCTGCAACACTGATAACAAAAAAAATTAATACAAATTTTGACTGTAATTCTTTTAAACTAATTTACCTCTAACTTAGAGCATCAATGCACTGACAAAACAAGAGTTCAGAGTGAGTAGAGCATGGAGAATTAAGTAGACTGTACAGTTACGGCCACGAGATTCAAATTTCAATCCTGATGATAGAATAGTTTTGCAATGCCAAGAGGAATTTTCACTACTTAAATTGATTTTTTAGATAAATTACCAAGGCAAGAATATCAGGTAATTCAATTCCAGAATGCAGCAATAGTTGACGAAATCCACGAGAAGATGTAATCCACTTTTCAGTTGAAGAAAACGATATCCAGAAGGCGAACTCGACGAAGAACGAAATAAAATGACTGCCAATTTATTTTTATCTATTTATTTATTTTTGGTCTACAAATTATTCTATTCCCGACCGTCAGAGATGTCAGCAATAGCGACGCAGAACGTCAGCCACTGCAACACCAGCCACTGTTGTATAACAAAATTACCCTTCCGCACAACCAGCGGGGATGTCAGCTGTAGCGACGCAGAACGTCAGCCAGTGCAACACCAGCCACTGTTGTATAACAACAAAAATACCCTTCCGCACAACTAACGGGAATGTCAGCGGTAGCGACGCATGAACGTCAGCCACTGCAACACTAGCCGTTGTTGGTTTACAAAAATGCCCTTCTGCACAACCAGCAGGGATGTCAGCGGTAGCGACGCATAAACGTCAGCCACTGCAACACCAGCCGCTGTTGTTTCACACACAAAGAAAAAGCGCGCCAAAATACCCCACACAACACAAAGCCGAAAAATAAAAAATAAATAAAAAAATAAAAAAAGTAAATAAATAAAAAAAAGGCTGAAATCTACTTGGAAACGTCCTTTCGACGAATTACCAGCAGCAATTGAAAAATACACAAAAAAATGCAACGAGAAATGTCTATTCACCGATCCGCCATGTTGGTTTGGCGCCAAGAATGGGAAGAATCCGCCACAAAACCCAGCAAATCGGGATGAAATTCGCTCCCAAACACCCAAATGCCACGTTCAGCGACAAGATTTTCTTCCGGAGAATGTCGATGGATGTTGAAATCTGCCTCAGCAAGCTGGATGTTTCCGATAAAGCCGAATGATCAGTTTTAGCAAGGGGTCACCACGCCGTCGCAGCCACGGGAAGCGAGCACTCGATCCCACTTCTGACACCAAATGTCGCCGGATGGCTGGGAAATTAAAGATAAAGTCACTGTTCGGCTGGATCACTCGCAAATTTAGTGTATTCCACACCTTGACGGCACAAATCCGGTAAGGTAAAACACAAAAGAAACAAAACTGAAATGTTGGAGGACGATGCTCTTCTGCCCTCTCTGCTCTACGTCTCGCGCCCAACTGCCGGTCTCTCCTTCCCTAACGCGTCTTCTATCGTTCGCCACCTAGCGGTCGGAATTGGGACTATCCCGTACCGCCACAATAGCGGCTAAGGTTGAAAAAAGAGTGATTGATCGTTTTACGTGTTGCCAGCACATCAAACGATTTCAGTTAACACAACACGATGCTGCATATACAGCTGGATTACGGATGGCAAAGTGATGTGGTGGATGCTATTTGTAGAAACAATTAAGAAATAATTCAAATAAACGAAACCAAAACAAAAAAAAAAATTCGCAAATCAAGCGAAAATTTAGAAATACTGATAAAATCTTACCATACAAAAGGCATCCTGAAAACATTATAAATAGAACAGCGTAAATTTAACGAATGATGCCGTATACGCAAATCCGATAACCTTCCTCAGGACAACATTGGGAGGTCTAATAAAAGCTTGGGAGGCCAAGAGCCTATTGGGAGGGTCCCAAGAGGAAGCTGTGCTGTGTGGGCAGCGACTTCTCCCTACCAGGACCAGATGCCATCGGTTAGATCCTTCCAAAGATGCAACATGTCCAATCTGCCATCAGCACCCAGAAACCGATGAGCATCTGACATTCCAATGTCCTGAACGCCACATCGTTTGGAGCTGGTTGGAAGGAACCATACGTCAAATGGGCTGCAAGTCTTCCAAAGAAGATCTCATTCGTGGCCATTTTGGGCCAATAGGTAATCTCCGGCAAACATTTACTCTTCTGGCTGCATACATCTTCATCACCTGGAAAGCAAGAAATACCCATCGTATCCCTCGCCAAGAAGAAGTAGAGAGCTTATGGAAAGCACTTTTTCCTCCCAGTCCAATCCTTTCCATTTAGTCTTCTCTTTTAGTTCCGTTTTGTTCTTTTATATTGCTTTTGTATATATTTCCCTGCCTCTATTTGTAAATCCTTTGTTTATTTTTGTTTTTTTGGTGTCTGCTAGACAATTGCTTTTGTTTACCTTTGGTTTTTTGTTTTTCTTGTATTAATCTACCTCAATATTTGTTCGCATTTGTTTGTTTTTGTTAGTCGACCAATTAACGGGACCTACATTGTCAAATTTTTGCTTTTCTTCCCCTTTAATCGTCTGCATCCAAGGAAAATAATTATTTGTATCTTTGTTTTCTTTTGTTTTGATAAATGTTAGAGTGCCATGAAAATTAACTGATAATAAAAGAGGATTTTACAAAAAAAAAAAAAAATACGATATCTAGTCTAATGACAATAACTTTGTTACAAAATTATGATATTATTACATGTTTATGATACTTTGAGATTGTAAAGACTGTTGGTTTTCATGATCTTTTTTCGTCACATTCAAAGATTTTTAATTGTCAACAGCTTAATTATATCAATGGTCGCATGGCTTAGAGGGCAAAGCGCCTGCCTAGTAAGCAAGAGATCACGAGTTCGAGTCTCGTTGGGACCTAATAGTAAATTCTTGTGTAATTCATTTGCTGTGTTAATCTTTAGGGTTTAAAAAGATATCGTCTCTATAAGTTTGTATAAATTGATATACGATATCTAGTCTAAATACAATAAATTTGTTACAAAATTATGATATTATCACATGTTTATGATACTTTGAGATTGTAAAGACTGTTGGTTTTCATGATCTGTTTTCATCACATTCAAAGATTTTTAATTGTCAACAGCTTAATACACCAATGGTCGCATGGCTTAGATGGCAAAGCGCCTGCCTAGTAAGCAGGAGATCACGAGTTCGAGTCTCGTTGGGACCTATTAGAAAATTCTTGTGAATATTAATTTCTTTGGAATCTTAAGGGAAGAAATAGGTATCGTCTCTAAAAGTTTGTAAAAATTGATATACGATATCTAGTCTAATGACAATAACTTTGTTACAAAATTATGATATTATCACATGTTTATGATACTTTGAGATTGTAAAGACTGTTGGTTTTCATGATCTGTTTTCATCACATTCAAAGATTTTTAATTGTCAACAGCTTAATAAAATCAATGGTCGCATGTCTTGGAGGACAAAGCTCCTGCTTAGTAAGCAGGAGATCACGAGTTCGAGTCTCGTTGGGACCTATTAGAAAATTCTTGTGAACATTTATTTCTCTGTGAATCTTAAGGGAAGAAATAGATATCGTCTCTAAAGGTTTGTAAAATTTGAAATACGATATCTAGTCTAATGACAATAACTTTGTTACAAAATTATGATATTATCACATGTTTATGATACTTTGAGATTGTAACGACTGTTGGTTTTCATGATCTTTTTTCATCACATTCAAAGATTTTTAATTGTCAACAGCTTAATTATATCAATGGTCGTATGGCTTAGAGGGCAAAGCGCCTGCCTAGTAAGCAGGAGATCTTGAGTTCGAGTCTCGTTGGGACCTATTAGTAAATTCTTATGTAATTAATTTGCTGTGTTAATCTTTAGGGTTTAAAAAGATATCGTCTCTATAAGTTTGTATAAATTGATATACGATATCTAGTCTAAATACAATAATTTTGTTACAAAATTATGATATTATCACATGTTTATGATACTTTGAGATTTTAAAGACTGTTGGTTTTCATTATCTGTTTTCATCACATTCAAAGATTTTTAATTGTCAACAGCTTAATACACCAATGGTCGCATGGCTTAGATGGCAAAGCGCCTGCCTAGTAAGCAGGAGATCACGAGTTCGAGTCTCGTTGGGACCTATTAGAAAATTCTTGTGAATATTAATTTCTTTGGAATCTTATGGGAAGAAATAGGTATCGTCTACAAAAGTTTGTAAAAATTGATATACGATATCTAGTCTAATGACAATAACTTTGTTACAAATTTATGATATTATCACATGTTTATGTTACTTTGAGATTGTAAAGACTGTTGGTTTTCATGATCTGTTTTCATCACATTCAAAGATTTTTAATTGTCAACAGCTTAATTACATAAATGGTTGGATGGCTTAGATGGCAAAGCGCCTGCCTAGTAAGCAGGAAATAACGAGTTCGAGTCTCGTTCTTGTGTAATTAAATTTCTGTGTTAAACTTTTGGATTTAAATGGATATCGTCTCTAAAAGTTTGTATAAATTGATATACGATATCTAGTCTAAATACAATAATTTTGTTACAAAATTATGATATTATCACATGTTTATGATACTTTGAGATTGTAAAGACTGTTGGTTTTCATTATCTGTTTTCATCACATTCAAAGATTTTTAATTGTTAACAGCTTAATTATATTAATGGTCGCATGGCTTAGATTGCCAAGCGCCTGTCCAGGAAGCAGGAGATCACGAGTTCGAGTATCGTTGGGACCTATTAGAAAATTCTTGTGAATGTTAATTTCTGTTTGAATTTTAAGGGAAGAAATAGATATCGTCTCTAAAAGTTTGTATAAATTGATATACGATATCTAGTCTAATGACAATAACTGTGTTACAAAATTATGATATTATCACATGTTTATGATACTTTTAGATTGTAAAGACTGTTGGTTTTCATGATGTGTTTTCATCACATTCAAAGATTTTTAATTGTTAACAGCTTAATTACATCAATGGTCGCATGGCTTAGATGGCAAAGCGCCTGCCTAGTAAGCAGGTGATCACGAGTCCGAGTCTCGTTGGTACCTATTAGTAAATTCTTGTGTAATTAAATTTCTGTGTTAATCTTTATGGTTTAAATAGATATCGTCTCTAAAAGTGTGTATAAATTGATATACGATATCTAGTCTAATGACAATAATTTTGTTACAAAATTATGATATTATCACATGTTTATGATACTTTGAGATTGTAAAGACTGATGGTTTTCATGATCTGTTTTCATCATTCAAAGATTTTTAATTGTCAACAGCTTAATACATTAATGGTCGCATGGCTTAGATGGCAATGCGCCTGCCTAGTAAGCAGGAGATCACGAGTTCGAGTCTCGTTGGGAACTATTAGAAAATTCTTGTGAATATTAATTTCTGTGTGAAGCTTATGGGAAGAAATAGATATCGTCTCTAAAAGTTTGTATAATTTGATATACGGTATCTAGTCTAATAATAATAATTTTGTTACAAAATTATGATATTATCACAAATTTATGATACTTTCAGATTGTAAAGACTGTTGGTTTTCATGATTTGTTTTCATCACATTAAAAGATTTTTAATTGTAAACAGCTTAATTACATCAATGGTCGCATGGCTTAGATGGCAAAGTGCCTGCCTAGTATGCAGAAGAACATGAGTTCGATTCTCGTTGGGACCTATTAGAAATTTCTTGTGAACATTAATTTCTGTGTAAATCTTTAGGGAAGAAATAGATATCGTCTCTAAAATTTTGTATAAATTGATATACGATATCTAGTTTAGTGACAATATCCGTGTTACAAAATTATGATATTATCACATGTTTATGATACTTTGAGATTGTAAAGACTGTTGGTTTTCAGGGTCTGTTTTCATCACATTCAAAGATTTTTTATTGTTAACAGCTTAATCACTAATCGAACAATTTTTAATTTATCTTTAAAATATTGACCATAAAATTAGGCATATGTTTAAATAGTCTATAAGTTATGATTTAGCTATGATTTAGCTTTTTATAATACTGGTAACCCGCTTGTTTTCCTCTCATCGCATAGTCGTCTTCGTCCCTCTAGCCAGTCGCGTGTTCGAGTTGGACGTGGATAGTCGCTGCTTACCACTTCGTCCCCCATTCTCGTTTTGTAATTTCTCGTCTCATTTTGTGTACTTGATTCACTTTCTACCTATTCATTTTCTTTGTAATGGTAAGTGTATATTTTGTTTCATATAAATTCCCTTACATTTATGTTGCACACTTTTGCCTATTTTTCGTTCATTCATCGGCCAATTCATTTGTAAGTTAGAGAAATGCCAGGTTTTTCATGCATGTCCTTTTTTTAAACACTATTGTTACTAGAACTTCTTGTTATTCAGGCAATGGCGTCAGGGAACCCATCGCATTCAAGTTCCGACTCAAATTCAATTCCAGAGTCTTTGTCAAAAGGGGGTAGGGTCAGATCAAGGCCACTCTCTGATCGAGCTAAATGTTTGAGAGTTCAAAGAGTGTTAGAAGCCCAATACGTTTTACATGACGAAATAGGTGAAGATTACAGGGTTATTGTTTCTGATAATAGTTTGCATAACGATGCACCATTTGACCATTCTGGAAATGGTGCTCCAAACAGAAACATGGAAGAATTGAAAATCAATGTTGGTCCTGGATATAATTCTGAGTCATCTCAAGGAGATACTTATGCAGATACATTTGAATTTAGCGATTATGATTTACACCAATCATTGTCTGATACTGTATCTGTAGACGAACCTGCTGAGCGACCCACATTTAAGAGCAAAATGGCTTCCTGGGCAGCCAGATCAAGTTTGCAGCTAAAATATATCGACGATTTGCTTGCCATTTGCCGATCAGAGACATGGGGAACAGATTTGCCAAAAACGGCTCGACTTGCTTAAAACCCCTCGAAATGTTGCGTTAAAAGACGTTGATGGGGGGAAGTATTATTATTTTGGTGTTTTCACTGGGATTGTTAATTTACTTTCTTCCCTACCGGAATTTTCACTTCCAAATCGGGTTAACCTTTTTTTCACGTTGATGGTATGTCAATTGCCAAAAGTAGCTCGAGTCAATTTTGGATTGTATCCGGTTTAATTGCCAACCTACCCGACATTAAAGTCTTTCCTGTCGCCATTTATCATGAAACTCAAAAGCCGGCTAATTTGAACGAATATATTTCTGATCTGATTGATGAGCTTAACAATTTACATCAATCTGGTGTTACTTTCAAGAGTCGTACTATTTCCTTTTCTATTTACGGTTTTTTTTGCGACGCCCCAGCTCTTGCGTCTATAAAGCAAACAAAAGAACACTCGGGCTTTTCTGCTTGTACCAAATGTGACGTAGATGGTGATTATATTAAACATAGGATGGCTTTTCTGGAAACAAACGCAAATTTAAGAAGCGATCATTCTTTCCGATCGAAATTAGATGAAGATCATCACATCGGTTCCGCACTGGAAGCTCTCAATATTGATATGGTAGAGGATTTCCCTGTTGATCCTATGCACACAATCTATCAGGGTGTTGTTAAAAAGCGTTTTCTCCT